>NW_024055820.1:0-154439 GCF_902713615.1 Scyliorhinus canicula | reverse complement strand
ATTCAGTTCCAATTGTCAGTGTCTTTCTCTGGGTGGGTCCACTGCACTCTGGGGTGTAGCGGTCTCTGTAACTGTGACCATTCAGTGATTCAGTTCCAATTGTCAGTGTCTTTATCTGGGTTGTTCCACTGCACTCTGGGGTGTAGCTGCCTCTGTAACTGTGACCATTCAGTGATTCAGTTCCAATTGCCAGTGTGTTTCTCTGGGTGGTTCCACTGTACGCTGGGGTGTAGCTGCCTCTATCTGTGACCATTCAGTGATTCAGTTCCAATTGTCAGTGTGTTTATCTGGGTGGATCCACTGCACACTGGGGTGTAGCTGCCTCTATCTGTGACCATTCCTTTATTTGATATCAGTATGTTCTGTCTGAGCATAAGTAGCAAATTTCAATGTCTCCAAAATCTGGAACTATTTTAAGCGCAAAGTATGTGATCCCATATCTAAATCTAATTCAGACCCTCAAAGTAAGAACATCTTTAGAACCATTGGAACCTCAGAAAACTCAGAGGCTGCAGCACATTCAAACTCAGCATCTCAGAGAGCAGCATTAAAACATATACAGCTGTGAAAACTAATACCCCGTCTCTAACTGATACCGGCTGACCATCTGATACACAGACTGGCCAGACTGCTGGTTTAGCTCACTGGGCTAAATTCCTGGCTTTGAAAGCAGACCAAGCAGCACGGTTCGATTCCCGAACCAGCCTCCCCGGACAGGAGCCGGAATGTGGCGACTAGGGGCATTTCACAGTAACTTCACTGAAGCCTACTTGTGACAATAAGCGATTTTCATTAATTTCATTCACAAACTGGGAGAGAGGCGGGCTGAGATGTGGAGGAAGAGAGAACTGGTCTGTGCGATGTGCTGCTAGAAGACAGGGTGAGAGAGAAAGAGGGTGGGAGGAGATAGAATGGGAGAGAAAGAGGGTGGGAGAAATAAAGGATAAAACGAGAGAAGGAGGTAGATTATCTGAGAGAAAGGGAAGCAGAGAGTGGGGAGCGAGTGGGTGAGTGGATGAGGGAGGCAGAGTGTGTGAGAAGGATGGTGTATAAAACACTAACATAATATCAGACATAAGTAAAGGAGAGAGCGACTGAGTGACTGAGGGAGTGGGAGAGGGAAAGACTGTGACAGAAAGTGGGAGAGAAGTAAAGAGTGTGAGGGAAAGTGTGAGAGGGAAGGAGTGTGAGAGAGGGCAAGAGTGTGTGAGGGAGCGAGGCATGCAGGGAGAGACAGAGGGAGGGTGAGTGTGTGAGAGAGGGAGAGAGAGGGAGGGAGGGTGAGTGAGGTAGAGAACGTGTCAGATGGAGAGAGTGTGAGAGGGGAGAATGTGAGAGAGGGGAGAATGTGAGAGAGGGAAAGAGCACGCGAGAGAGAGAGTGCGAAAGGGGGAGAGAGTGCGAGAGAGGGTTAGAGTGCGAGAGAGGGAGAGAGTGCGAGAGGTAAAGAGTGTGAGAGAGGGAGACTGTTTGACAGGGAGAGGGAGAGGGTGTGAGAGGGGAGAGGGAGAGAGAGTGCGAGAGTGGATGAGCGGGTGAGCGTGTGCGAGAGGGAGGGAGTGTGATAGAGAGTGTGAGAGATGGAGGGTGTGATAGATTGAGGGAGTGTGAGAGAGGGAAGGAGTGTGAGAGAGGGAAGGAGTGTGAGAGAGGGAGGGAGTGTGAGAGTGGGAGAGAGTGTGAGAGATGGAGAGAGTGTGATAGATTGAGGGAGTGTGAAAGAGGGGAGAGTGAGAGTTTGAGAGAGGGAGAGAATGTGAGAGTGGGAGATAGTGTGAGAGAGGGAGAATATGTGAGAGAGGGAGAGAGTGTGAGAGATGGAGAGAGTGTGATAGATTGAGGGAGTGTGAGAGAGGGGAGAGTGGGAGAGAGTGAGAGTTTGACAGAGGGAGAGAATGTGAGAGTGGGAGATAGTGTGAGAGAGGGAGAATATGTGAGAGAGGGAGAGAGTGTGAGAGATGGTGAGAGTGTGATAGATTGAGGGAGTGTGAGAGAGGGGAGAGTGGGACAGAGTGAGAGTGTGAGAGAGGGAGAGAATGTGAGAGTGGGAGAGAGTGTGAGAGAGGGAGAATATGTGAGAGAGGGAGAGAGTGTGAGAGAGGGAGAGAGTGTGCGAGAGGGAGGGAGTGTGGGAGAGGGAGAGAGTGCAAGGGAGAGATAGAGTGTGAGGGAGTGTGCTTGGAGATATGTGGAACTGGGTATCATGTGGAAAACACAACCCGGATTAATACATTTGCTGAGTAAACAAACTTGATCCTAAATTATAAAATCAGATACTGGATAAAGTAAATATCCTGCATGCAGTATTCCACATTTAAGTTGTGAATAATTGACAGTGTGATAGGTCAGTTATTGTGCAGAGCTGGAATAGAACTTGTCTTTCCCCAGTGAGAGGCCAGAAAGCAAACACGTGGCACAGCCGCTTTTAACAATAATTGTAATGCAACCTCAAAAAAGATAGACTTCCCTCTGATTATTAAATGTGCGTCTGTTTTTATTGTGTGCCATGATGTGGAGATGCCGGCGTTGGACTGAGGTGAGCACAGTAAGAAGTCTTACAACACCAGGTTAAAGTCCAACAGGTTTGTTTCAAACACGAGCTTTCGGAGCGCAGCTCCTTCCTCAGGTGAAACAGGGGGCAACACAGATGTTTTCAATATGAAAAGCACAGGCAGCGCCCAGGGTCAGACAGATTGGAACTTACGATGAAGTTGATGCTGTGAAGTAACCAGTCAGCTAAAGTTACATCTGACTCCAGCTTCTCCCTCTCAAACTGCAGGGTAAATTCTATCATATTGTGGTCACTGCTCCCTCAGGGTTCAATTTAGTTTCAATTCTCCCGAGTGACACTAACAAACCTCCCAGCCAGGATAGTGATGCCCCTCCAGTTTAGATGCTGCCCACCCTTCTTGTCCAGGTCCCACCTGTCCCGGAAGATAGCCCAATGGCCCAGAAATCTGACATACTCCCTCCTACACCACGACTTTCGCCACCTGTTTAGCTGCACTATCCTCTTATTTCTAGCCTCACTGTCACGTGGCACAGGGAAGAATCCTGAGATTACAACCCTGGCGGTCCTGCTTTTTAGCTGACTGCCAAACTCCCTGAACTCATTCTGCAGGACCTCATTACTCGCCTGCCGATGTCGTTAGTACATTTGTGAAACAAGACCTCTGGCTGTTCACCACCCCCCTTCAGGGCGTCCTGTGTTCGTTCAGAGACATCCTGTACCCTAGCACCAGGGAGGCAACATACCGACCTGGAGTCTCTTTCCTGTCCACAGAAGCGCCTATCTGTGCCCCTTACTATGGAGTCTCTGTAGCTATCGCTTTCCTGAACTTTGCCCTCCCTGCTTAGCAACAGAGCCCGTTTGGTGCCACTCTTCTGGTTGCTGTTGTTTTCCCCTGATAGGCTATCCCCCCAACTGCATCCAACACAGTATACCTATTGGAGAGGGGGACAGCCACAAGGGATTCTAGCGCTGACTGCCTGCCCTTTCCAGCAGTCATCCAGCCAACTGTCTGTCTGCACCTTAGGTGTGACCACGTCTCCAGAACGTCTATCTATGATGCCTTCCGCCAACTGCATGCTCCTAAGTGCATCCAATTGTTGCTCCAACTGAACCACGCGGTCTGCGAGGAGCTGCCATTGGCTACACCTGCTGCAGACACAGTCGAGCGGAACACTGGAAGAGTCACGGTTCTCCCACATCTCACAGTTAGAGCACTGCACCCTGCTGAGTGACATTTATACTCTCTTTAAATCATTCAAAATAATAACTTAAATTGTTATCAGATTAAATTACAATTAACTATATGGTCCTGCCTCTAGATTTTTACTGTAAAATTAAATGTTACATTCTAATCCCTGCTCTCAGGTTTAGTATCTCCTCTACCCATTTGATGAATTAGTTGCTGCAGTTGTATAGAACCTTAATTACATGGGCAATACATGAGTAGAATAGGAATACAGGGATACGGACCACGGAAGTGCAGAAGATTATAGGTTCGATGGACAGCATGTTCAGCACAGGCTTGAAGGCCGAAGGGCCAATATCTATGTTGTACTTTTATTTGTCCTTTGTGCTTTGCTATAACTATTTAAATCATGTATTGCTGTGACAGGAGTCCAAAATCGCAATCAATAGTATATGTTACAAGTGTTTGTCTTGAACAACAAACACGAGGTAATGGGACTGAGAGACTGGAGGAGACAATCCCACACCTTCTGGGCCAGACAGCAGAAGACAAGGCATCATGTGGTCAACTATTAATATAATAATAATAATCTTTATTGTCACTAGTTGTCGAACATTAACACTGCAATCAAGTTACTGTGAAAGCCCCTAGTCGCAACACTCCGCCGCCTGTTCAGATACACTGAGGGAGATTTTAGAATGCCCAACTCACCTAACAACACGTCTTTCGGGACCTTTGGGAGGAAACCGGAGCACCTGGAGGAAACCCACGCACACAGGGGGAGAATGTGCAGACTCCGCACAGACAGTGACCCAGCAGGGAATCGAACCAGGAACCCTGGAGCTGTGAAGCTACTGTGTTAACCACTGTGCTACCACGCCGGCCTTCAAATCAGGAATCCTCAAGAATTGGGAGAGTGTGGGTATCATGGAGAGCTCTGAATCTGCTGTGTAATACTGATAAATAAATCACCAAGGCCATGGCAGGGTTTGATTCTCCTACAATCCTCCAGCTCCAATCTTAACCATCACAATAGACCCCAGCATTGGTTAGTCCATTAAACCTGGGGAACAGACTCTAATTGATAAAGAATGAATGAAAACAATGGTTGATCGCTCTCTTATTATGGAACAGTCAGTATTTTCCTGAGGAGAAACCCGAGAGGATATAGAAGGGAACCAAAAGGACCAGTCTCCCCAACAACACCAGCGGGAGTTTGTAGTTATCCAGTTGTGGCAGTCAGACAGACTCAATAGTTTAAATAAATATGTCACACAATATATAATTGTTTCTCAGCCAATTACTTCCCGGCTTCCATCATTTAAATTACTGAGACATCTTCAGTAGAAACAGGCAGAGAGATCACTCTGTATTCCAACACATAGCACCGATATTTCTAGTAATTAATGAATTTAAAACCTGAAAGATAATCGCTGGTAATCATAGATATTTCCAAATGCATATTATTGTGAAAAGTATAAAGATTTCTAGATATATTCAGTAAACGTTGGAGTGAAAATAATCAGATTCTTGTCATGGTGATTCGATTGCAAAATAATCAGTTTAGTTAATTGTGAGCAGGAATTTGCTGTTCAATTTATTGTGTTATTATTGGAAGGTCATGAATTACTGACTCTCGTTGACAGAAAGATCTTGTTATGATTACTGTCTGAACAATATTTAGAATACACCTGTTACTGAGGAATAAACAATCCTTTAATAATCACATTCAAAGTTGCAATTAAATTTTCTTCGTTATTTACTGTGTTCAATTGACTGAAAACTAATTTGATGCTGTCTATCAATGTTGTATAAAACACGATGGTGTTTTACCATCCTGACTTCAATCATTGGAATTGCTCAGTTTTCTTTGGTAGAAACAGGCAGGGAGAATTCTCAAACTATTCGAACATGTCACAACGATGGAATTAAATCCTGAGATATAATTGCTGGTATCATAGACATGGAAAATATTTCCAAATACATATTATTGTGGGAAGTTAAAATATTTATACATCTCGTTAGTGATCAATAGATTGATAGTAATCAGTATCTTGCCATGATAATTCTCTTGGAAAATTATCATCGTTTTAATGTCCTGTATCCGGTTCCCCATCCCGCCAACCCCGTTATCCGGCGCTGCGCACCCCCGCCACAATGGGATTCTTTGTTCCCGCAGCCGGTCAATGAGGTTTCCCATTGTGACCACCCCACACCATCGGGAAACCCGCGGACATGGGTGCGCTGCCGGCGGAATTAGAGGATGTTCCCGAGGGAGAATCCCATTGATTGTGATTCTGAGCTGAACAAATGCATTTTTAATTGATGTTATTATTGTTGTGTGGTCAGGAATGACAGATTCTATTCCACTGAATAACAATCTTAATTTGATTATTGTCTGAACAATAATTAGAAACCGTCTGTGATTATTGCAATGAGCAATCCTTCCACAATCACAGTGAAAGATGCAATAACATGTGTTTAGTTATTTGCTGTGTTTAATGGAGTGAAAACTAATTTGGTATTTTCTATCGATGTTGTGCAAATAATAATTGGTTGTGCAATCTTTGTTGGACTTTAACATAATGAGCTATTCACTGCTTTAATTCAACCTCGCAATGAATGAATGAGATAATTGTTTATTGGACCAAACAATCAATTCAACGTCAGTCTGATTATTGGGATGAACTATGTTAACAGGTGATTAATCTTCAACAGAAAATAATTAAATAATTCAAGTAAAAAGCACTAGATCCGTCATAATTTCACCAGTTTAAAGATAGTTAATGTTGGGACTCATTGATTAAAATATTCTGAGCCATTTTAACAGACAGTTCTGACATATTCGCTTTGATTATTGGGTGTAAAGATTAAAAGTTAGTTACTTTAACTCTTGGACTGATAAACAATTTTCTGTTCACTTTTATACGGAATCCAAGCAGCAGAAAACGAGTTGGCCCTCAGGACAATCTCAACAAAACTTGGATTCTCCGTCCTGCCAACCTGCTTTCCGGCGGTGCGTGCCCCCCTGCAGCGGGATTCTCCATTCGCGCAGTTGTTCAATGGGTGCCCGGCGCCGCCATTGTGACACCCCCAGACCGCCGGGAAACCCTCGGTCGTGAGTGCACTGCCAGTGAAGCGGAGGATCCACCGACGGAGAATCCAGCAGAGGAACTTTGAAAAAACTGGGGTTGGGTGATCTCTGGGGTTGGGTGATATCTGGGATTTGGGTGAAATCTGGGGCTGGGTGATTTCTTGGGTTGGGTCTCTGGGGTTTGGGTGAAATCTGGGGCTGGGTGATCTCTTGGGTTGGGTCTCTGGGGTTTGGGTGCAATCTGGGGTTGGGTGGTATCTGGGGTTGGGTGTTTCGGGGGGTGGGTAGATATCTGGGGTTGGGTCTCTCTGCGGTTGGGTGATCTCTGGGGTTGGGTGATATCTGGGGTTGGGTGATATCTGGGGTTTGGGTGAAATCTGGGGTTGGGTGATATCTGGGGTTGGGTGTTTCGGGGGTGGATAGATATCTAGGGTTGGGTGATGCCTGTGGTTGGGTCTCTCTGGGGTTGGGTCTCTCTGGGGTTGGGTGATATCTGTGGTTGGTTCTCTCTGGGGTTGGGTCTCTCTGGGGTTGGGTGATATCTGGGGTTGGGTGATATCTGGGTTTGGGTCTCTCTTGCATTGGGTGATATCTGGGGCTGGGGGATCTCTGTGTTTGGGTCTCTCTGGGGTTGGGTGATATCTGAAGTTGGGTGATATCTGGGGTTGGGTCTCTCTGGGGTTGGGTGATATCTGGGGTTGGGTGATCTTTAGGGTTGGGTGATCTCTGGCGTTGGGTGATTTCTGGGGTTGGGTGATTTCTGGGGTTGGGTGATCTCTGGGGCTTGGTGATGTCTGGGGATGGGTCTCTCTGGAGTTGGGTGATATCTGAAGTTGGGTGATATTTGGGGTTCGGTGATATCTGGGGTTGGGAGATATCTGGGATTGGGTGATCTCTGGGGTTGGGTGATCTCTGGGGTTGGGTGATCTCTGGGGTTGGGTAATATCAGGGGTTGAGTGATGTCTGGGGCTGGGTGATATCTGGGGTTGGGTGATCTTTGGGGTTGGGTGATATCTGGGGTTCGGTGATTTCATAGCATTTACAGTGCAGAAGGAGGCCATTCAGCCCATCGAGTCTGCACCGGCTCTTGGAAAGAGCACCCGACCCAAGGTCAACACCGACACCCAATCCCCATAACCAAGTAACCCCACCCAACACTAAGGGCAATTTATCATGGCCAATCCACCTAACCTGCACATCTTTGGACTGTCGGAGGAAACCGGAGCACCCGGAGGAAACCCGCACACACACGTGGGCAGACTCCGCACAGACAGTGACCCAAGCCGGAATCGAACCTGGGACCCTGGAGCTGTGAAGCGATTGTGCTATCCACAATGCTACCGTGCTGCCCCACCAATTATTAACATCTGGGGTTGGGTGATTTGAGGGGTGGGTAGATATCCGGTGGGTGCTGATATCCATTCTGCGGTGATGTTTGACGGGGGGCATGAATTCCAGGGTGGGTTCATATCCGAGGGGGGAGGGGTGATCTAAAAATAATAATAATAATCGCTTATTGTCACAAGTCTTCTTCACTGAAGTCACTGTGAAAAGCCCCTAGTCACCATATTCCTGCGCCTGTTTGTGGAGGCCAGCGCGGGAATTGACCCCGCGTTGCTGGCATTGTTCTGTATTGCATGCCAGCTGTTAAGCCCACTGTGCTAAACCAGCCCCTCGGGGGCTGATACGGCGGGGGGGGGGGGGGGGTGTCATCGGCTGAGGCAATACCTGGCTGTGGACATCGAGGGATTATGGGTGATATCCAGGGGGTTAAGATCGAGGGTCGTTATATCTGGGGACGGATGTACGGGGTTGGGGTGATCTTCGGTTTGGAGGGGTGATATTTGGCGGGGCGGGGGTGATCTCCAGGGGAGGGGTGACATTTGGCGGGGGGGGGGGTGTAATCTCCAGGGGAGGGGTGACATTTGGCGGGGCGGGGGTTATCCCCAGTTTGGAGGGGTGACATTTGGCGGTGGGGAGGTGATCTCCGGGGTAGGGGTGACCTCGATATCACCCCCTCCCCGATATCACCCCGATATCATTTGGCGAGGGGGAGAATGATCCCCGGTTGGGAGGAGGGGCATTTGGTGGGGGGGGGGGTGATCTCCGGGGGAGGGGTGGTTTAGATATACGAGATAAGTGACATCTGCCGTGGGGGGGGGGGGGGGGGGGGGGGGTGGTGAAAATCTGTTGATAACCAGTGGGTGATATCGGGGAGGGGGTGATCTCGGGGAGGGGGTGATATCGGGGTGGGGCTGATATCGGGTTGGGGCTGATATCAGGGTGTGGGTGAAATCAGGGAGGGTGTGATATGAGGGAGGGCGTGTTATCAGGGAGGGGGTGATATTGGGGAGGGTGTGATTTCGGGGAAGGGGTGTTTTCTAGATGGGGTGATATCGGGAGGGGGTGTTATCGGGGGGGGGAGATATCATGGTGGGTGTGATATCGGGGAAGGGGTGATATCGGGGTGTGGATGATATCGGGGTGGGGGTGATATAGGGGAGGGGGTGATATCGGGGGGAGATATCATGGTGGAGGTGATATCGGGGAGGGAGTGATATCGGGGAAGGGGTGATATCGGGGTGGGGGTGATATAGGGGAGGGGGTGACATCCGGGGTGGGGGTGATATCGGGGATGGGGTGATATCGGGGGGGGAGATATCATGGTGGGGGTGATATCGGGGTGGGGGTGATATCGGGGTGATGGGTGATATTGAGGTGGGGTTGGTATCGGGGTGGGGTGATATTGGTGTGGGGGGTTATATTGGGGTGGGGGTGATATCGGGGAGGGGATATCGGAGTGGGGGATGATATCGGGGTGTGGGTGATATCGGGGGCTGGGAGGATTTCGGGGAGGGGGTGATAACGGGGTGGAGGTGATATCGGGGAGGGGGTGATATCGGGGAGGGGTGATATCGGGGTGGCGGATGATATCAGGGTGGGGTGTTATTGGGGAAGGGTTGATATCGGGCAGGGGTGATATCGGGGAGGGTGTGATATCGGGGAGGGGGTGATATCGGGGTGTGGGTGATATCGGGGTGGGGTGATATCGGAGTGGGGGTGATATCGGGGTGGGGGTGATATTGGGGGCAGGGGGATATCGGCAAGGGGTGATATCGTGGCTGGGGTGATATCGTAGTCGGAGTGATATCGGGGTGAGGGTGATCTTGGGGGGCAAGGGGGATATCGAGGAGGGGGTGATACCGTGGATGGGGTGATATCGGGGTGGGAGTGATATTGGGGTGGGGGTGATATCGGGGAGCGGGTGATATCGGGGAGAGGGTGATAGCGTGGATGTGGTGATATCGGGATGGGGGTGATATCGGGGAGGCGGTGATATCGGGGAGAGGGTGATATCGGGGTGGGAGTGATATCGGGGTGGGGGTTATATCGGGGAGGGGGTGATATCGGGGAGAGGGTGATATCGGGGAGAGGGTGATATCGGGATGGGGTGATATCGCGGTGGGGGTGATCTTGGGGGCAAGGGGGATATCGAGGAGGGGGTGATACCGTGGATGGGGTGATATCGGGGTGGGAGTGATATTGGGGTGGGGGTGATATCGGGGAGCGGGTGATATCGGGGAGAGGGTGATAGCGTGGATGTGGTGATATCGGGATGGGGGTGATATCGGGGAGGCGGTGATATCGGGGAGAGGGTGATATCGGGGTGGGAGTGATATCGGGGTGGGGGTGATATCGGTGATGGGGTGATATCGGGGTGGAGGTGATATCGGGGTGTGGGTGATATCTGGGAGGGGTGATATCGGGGAGGGGTGGTATCGGGGTGGGGGTGAAATTGGTTAGAGGTGATATAGGAGAGGGGTGATATCGGGGAAGGGAGATATCAGGGTGGGGGAGATATCAGGGTGGGGGTGATAACAGGGTGGGGCTGATATCGGTGAGGGGGTGATATCGGGGTGGGGTGATATAGGGGAGGTGGTGATATCGGGGAGAGGGTGATATCGGGGTGGGGGTGATATCGGCGTGGGGGTGATATCGGGGTGGGGTGATATAGGGGAGGTGGTGATATCGGGGAGAGGGTGATATCGGGGTGGGGGTGATATCGGCGTGGGGGTGATATCGGGGAGAGGGTGATATCGGGGTGGGGGTGATATCGGGGTGGGGGTGATATCGGGGTGGGGGATGATATCGGGGTGGGGGTGATATTGGGGAGGGGGTGATATTGGGGGGAGTCACACACACCCAGCTGATCGGCCATGGAGGGAGGCACACACCCAGCTGATCGGCCATTGGGGGGAGGCACACCCAGCTGATCGGCCATTGGGGGAGTCACACCCAGCTGATCGCCCATGGTGGGAGGCACACCCAACTGATCTGCCTTTGCGGGAGTCACACACCCAGCTGATCGGCCATGGGGGAGGCACACACACCCAGCTGATCGGCCATGGGGGGAGGCACACACCGAGCTGTTCGGCCATGGGGTGGAGTCACACACCGAGCTGTTCGGCCATGGGGTGGAGTCACACACCCAGCTGATCGGCCATGGGGGGAGTCACACACACCCAGCTGATCGGCCATTGGGGGGTGGCACACACACCCAGCTGATCGGCAATAGGGGAGTCACACACACCCAGCTGATCGGCCATGGGGGGAGTCACACACACACCCACCAATAGTCCCTCCTGGTAATGCAGAATGGTAAATCAGGATGAGGCTGGCTGGGGATGGTCATTTGACTGGCAGTGGGAGGAGAGAGATGCCGTGTGTGTGTGGGGGTGCTTTCCTCTCAGCATGGAATGAATTGAACTAAAGGGAAATTTCAGCACCTTCTTCAACTGCTGCCTGAACTGAGTCTGTGTCACGGCGTAAATCGCAGTGTTTGTGCAGCAGCTCAGGAGTTGTAGCATGTAGCCCAATTCCAGAACATAATCATTTAACCATACAGAGTAATCCCCCAGTAACCGCATCCGCCACCATATGCAATAAACCATTAACGTTGACCATAACAGGATGAAATTGGCGGAGATAATAAACAGTAAAATGATGGATTTCCTCCGACTCTCCATCTCTGGGTCTCTGGGTCTCTCCCCACTGCTGTGAGCCCGGAGTCTCCTGCGGGCCCTGCTGCTCACCACAATGTGTCTGACGGTGAGAACATTGAGCAGCAGAATCAGGGCAAATGGAACAGCCGGAGTTAGAATGTGGTGGAGGAACTCGATTGTGACCCAGGCTGGAGATTCCTGAACATCCATTGTGACATCACAAAACCAGGGGAGGTTCCACAGCCAATACCAACCGGTCATCATAAATCCCCAGAAAATGTTCTTCAAACAGCTCAGCACAGTCACTGTTCCCAGAACCACAGCCGCCCTTTTCTCGCTGCAATATTTACTTTTCAGCTTCGAGCAACAAATGGCCACAAATCGATCAAAGGTAAAAGTGACCGTGAACCAGACAGAACAGTCAGTGGCTGCATAAAGCAGGACGGCGTGGATATTACACACGGGAATGGACATCAGGAAATAAAACTGTTCCCTAAAAACAATGGGAATGTGTCTCAATATCAGGTCAAGAATAACGACCAGTAGATCCCCCACTGCCATGGCCACCAGGTAACAAGTCACACATTTGGACAGCCCACAGTTGTTTCTCTTCAGGATCGCAATTGTGATGAGGTTCACTGTGAGGAAGGGAAATAAACAATGAAATTGTACATCAGCCTGGGAAAGACTTTAAAAGTATGGTGGACGTGGAGCTGACGAAGTCAAATAAATATACGCTGACACACACACTCACACTCACAGAGACTATAATGCACTCACACTCACACAGACACGAACACACACATAGACACTAAAACACTCACACATACAGAGACAGTAATGCACTCACACTCACACAGCCACTAACGCACACACACACAGACACTAACACACTCACACATACAGAGACAGTAATGCACTCACACTCACACAGCCACTAACACACACACACACAGACACTAACACACGCACACATACAGAGACAGTAATGCACTCACACTCACACAGCCACTAACGCACACACACACAGACACTAACACACTCACACATACAGAGACAGTAATGCACTCACACAGCCACTAACACACAGACACACACACTAACACACTCACACAGACACACACAGACACTAACACACTCACACACATACACTAACACACACACTCACACAGGCGATGACACACACACTCACACTCACAGAGACAGTAATACACTCACACTCATACAGACACTAACACACACACACACACAGACACTAACACACTCACACATACAGAGACAGTAATGCACTCACACAGCCACTGACACACAGACACACACACTAACACACTCACACAGACACACACAGACACTAACACACTCACACACAGACACTAACACACACACTCACACAGGCGATGACACACACACTCACACTCACAGAGACAGTAATACACTCACACTCATACAGACACTAACACACACACTCACACAGACACTAACACACTCGCACACATACAGAGACAGTAATACACTCACACAGACACTAACACACACACTTACACAGACACTAACACACACACATGCACTGACACACACACAGATACTAATACACACACTAATACACACACAGGCACTGACACACGCACTCACAGACTCTACCACACACACACAGGCACTGACACACACACTCACAGACTCTACCACACACACATAGGCACTGACACACACACTCACAGACACTAACACACACACAGGCTCTGACACACACTCACACAGACACTAACACACACACACATACAGAGAAAGTAATACACTCGCACTGTCACAGACACTAACACACACACACAGGCTCTGACACACACTCACACAGACACTAACACACACACACATACAGAGAAAGTAATACACTCGCACTGTCACAGACACTAACACACACACACAGGCTCTGACACACACTCACACAGACACTAACACACACACACATACAGAGAAAGTAATACACTCGCACTGTCACAGACACTAACACACACACACAGGCTCTGACACACACTCACACAGACACTAACACACACACACATACAGAGAAAGTAATACACTCGCACTGTCACAGACACTAACACACACACACAGGCTCTGACACATACTCACACAGACACTAACACACACACACATACAGAGAAAGTAATACACTCGCACTGTCACAGACACTAACTCACACACAGACACTAATACACACACACTCACAGACAAACTAATACACACACTCACAGACACATGGAAACGCTAATTCACACACACACACACAGACCCTAATGCACACACTCACAGACACACAGAGACACTAATACACACACTCACAGACCCACAGAGACACTAATACACACACTCACAGACACACATAGACACTAAAACACACACTCACACACAGAGACACTAATATACACAAAGATACACTAATGCAAACCCTCACACACAGAGAGACTAGTACACAGCTCACAGACAGACAGAGACACGAATACACACACTCGCACACACTAATAGAGACACTGACAGACACAGCCACTAATACACTCACACACAAACACAGACACTAATGCACACATTCTCAGATGCACAACACACACTCACAGACACACAGACAAACTAATACACACACTCACAGACACACGAAACGCTAATTCACACACTCACGCACACAGACCCTAATGCACACACTCACAGACACACAGAGACACTAATACACACACTCACAGACACACATAGACACTAAAACACACACTCATACTTAGAGACACTAATATACACACAGATACACTTATGCAAGCCCTCACACACACACATACACTAGTACACAGCTCACAGACAGGCAGAGACACGAATACACACACTCACACACACTAATAGAGACACTGACAGACACAGCCACTAATACACTCACACACACAAACACAGACACTAATGCACACATTCTCAGATACACTAACACACACTCACAGACACACAGACAAACTAATACACACACTCACAGACACATGAAAGTGAAAACATGAAAAAATGAAAATCGCTTATTGTCACGAGTAGGCTTCAATGAAGTTACTGTGAAAAGCCCCTAGTCGCCACATTCCGGCGCCTATCCGGGGAGGCTGGTACATGGAAACGCTAATTCACACACACACACAGACCCTAATGCACACACTCACAGACACACAGAGACACTAATACACACACTCACAGGCACACAGCGACACATATGTGTGAGTGGGGTTGGGTGGGGTGTTTGTATGTGTGGCAGTGTGTGTGAGTGTATGTATTACTGTCTCTGTGTGTCTGTGTGTGTATCTTAATGTCTCTGTGTGTCTGTATGTGTGTGTGAGTGTGTGTATTAGTGTCTATGTGTGTCTGTGAGAGTGTATTAGTGTCTCTGTGTGTCTGTGAGAGTGCATTAGTGTCTCTGTGTGTATGTGAGTGTGTATATTAGTATATCTGTGTGTCTGAGAGTGTGTATTAGTGGCTCTGTGTGTCTGTGTGTGTATTGGTGTCTCTGTGTGTCTGTGAGAGTGCATTAGTGTCTCTGTGTGTATGTGAGTGTGTATATTAGTATATCTGTGTGTCTGAGAGTGTGTATTAGTGGCTCTGTGTGTCTGTGTGTGTATTGGTGTCTCTGTGTGTCTGTGAGTGTGTGTATTAGTGTTGTGATGGGCAGGGTTTCGAGACCCCAAAGTGTATCGTGGAGTTCCCCTGACCAAAACGTTTAATAGATTGTGGACTGGGGAACACACGGCCCACTCTACAGGTGTGGCACAGTAGAAATGGAAAAGAATTGTTTAAAGAAAAACAATGTTTGTTCCATGAACTCAAGTTAACCTTTTTAAAACATACAGTGACCAACTTAGCAACCATTAATTCAAATTCAACCCCCAAAGAATACAACTGATTAATTCAGAAGCTGTTCTTTTAACACCCAGAAGACTTTAGTAACACCTTTTAACAGAAGCACATTAGGTTTACATTCACTACTGAGAATATTTATAATTCTGATTTACCAAATCATCAAAAGATAGTTTTTTCTTGGCAGAGAGAACAACAGTACACCTGCTCTGTCTGGCATCAGCTCCAACACTGAAAACACATCTAAAACACTCCTTGAAGTAAAAAGCCTAAAACGAAAGTAAAAAGCTGACAGACACCCCCCGCTCCACCAACTCTCTGACATCATTGCAATAATAAACATTCATTTATGTAAGGTACTTCACTTCAGATATTTATATACACACACGTTTATAAAAACACATTTCTTAAAGGTTCTCTCACATGACAGTGCCTCTGTGTGTCTGTGAGTCTGTGTTTCAGAGTCTGTCTATGTGTGTGAGTGTATGCATTACAGTCTCAGTGTCTCTGTGAGTGTATGTATTAGTGTGTGTGTGTGCATTAGAGTCTACGTATGTCTGTGAGTGTGTGTATTAGTGTGTGTTAGAGAGTGTGTGTATAAATACCCATGCACACATTCATACACATTAAACACCCAAACACACACACAGACACACACCACACATACTCATACCAACACCAACCCCACACACACACAGGCAAAACACAACCATATTCAAATACAATCCCCTCCACACACAATCAAACACTCAAACACACATCCACAATCACGCAATGCCAGCAAACGGAAACATACATTCCCCCACACACGCACAAATATACCACACAACAGACACACACACACCCTCACACACACAAACCCTCACAAACACCCTCACACACACCCCCTCACACAAACCCTCACACACACACTCCCTCGCACACACCCTCACACACACACAACCTCACACACACACACACTCACACACACACCCTCACACAAACCCTCAAACACACACTCCCTCACACACACACACACAAACACACTCACACACACCCTCACACACACACTCCCTCACACACACAGGCTCACCCTCACACACCCACACCAGCACACACACACACCCTCACACACACATCCTCAAACACACAAACCCTCTCTCACACACACACACCCTCACACACACACACACCATCATACACACACAGACCCTCACACAGACGTTCTCAGACATACCCTCACACACACACCCTCACACACACCCTCACACACACCCTCACACACACACATCCTCAGAGACACACCCTCACACACACCATCACACCCACACACACCCTCACACACACACACCCTCATACACACACACACACACACCCTCACACACACACACCCTCAGACACAAACCCTGTCACATACACCCCCTCACACAAACCCTCACACACACACTCCCTCGCACACACCCTCACACACACACAACCTCACACACACACACTCACACACACTCCCTCACACACACAGGCTCACCCTCACACACCCACACCAGCACACACACACACCCTCACACACGCATCCTCAAACACACAAACCCTCTCTCACACACACACACCCTCACACACACACACCATCATACACACACAGACCCTCACACAGACGTTCTCAGACATACCCTCACACACACACCCTCACACACACCCTCACACACACCCTCACACACACACATCCTCAGAGACACACCCTCACACACACCATCACACCCACACACACCCTCACACACACACACCCTCATACACACACACACACACACCCTCACACACACACACCCTCAGACACAAACCCTGTCACACACACACCCTCACACACACACCCTCACACACACCCTCACACTCTCACCCTCACACACACTCACTCACACACACACACCCTCAAACAAACACCCTCACACACATACCCTCACACACACACACACACTGCCCTCACACATACCCCTTCACACACACACACCCACCGCTCACACACACACCGTCACACACACCATCACACGCACACACTCACACACAGCCCCTCATGCACACCCTCACACACACTATCAGACACACACCTTCACACACCGGCCCACTCTCTCACCGGGACTTACACACTCAAAACCACACACACACTCACACAAGCACTCTGACACACACATAAGCCCACGTACATACTCTCACGCAACCTGAAACAGACACAGGTGTGCACCAAAAAACACTCACAAACGGACTAACTCACAATTCCATACACACACACACAACCCCCTGATGGGGCAGGGTGCCTGATGGGGGTGTCGTACACTGTGTACTGTCAGTCGTGTGTGTTGTGCTGGGTGGCTGATGGGGGTGTGGTACATTGTGTTCTGTGAGTGGTGTGTGGTGTGCTGGGTGCCTCAAGCGACTGTGGTACATTGTGTACTGTCTGTGGGGTGTGGTGTGCTGGCTGCCACATAGGGCCATGGCACATTGTGTACTGTCAGTGGTATGTGCTGGGTGCCTGATGGGGATGTGATGCATTGTGTATTGTCAGAGGTGTGCTGGGTGTCTGATGGAGGTGTGGTACATTGCGTACTGTCAGTGGTGTGTGTTGTACTGGGTGCCTATTGGGGCTGTGGTACATTGTGTACTGTCAGTGTTGTGTGGTGTGATGGGTGCCTGATGGAACATTGTGTACATTGATGGGGCTGTGGTACATTGTGTACTGCCAGTGGTGTGTGGTGAGCTGGGTGCCAGATGGGGGTCAGGTACATTGTGGTGTCTGGTATATTGTGTACTGTCAGTGTTGTGTGGTGTGGTGGGTGCCTGATGTGGGTGTGGTACATTGTCTACTGTCAGTGGTGTGAGGTGCGCTGGGTGCCAGATTCGGCTGCGGTACCTTGTGCACTCTCAGTGGTATGTGGAGTGCTGGATGCCTGATGGGTGTGTGGTACATTCTGTTCTGTGAGTGGTCAGAGGTGCGCTGGATGCCTAGAGGGGGGCAGGTACATTGTGCCCTGTCAGTGGTGTGTGGTGCGCTTCGGGCCTGATGGGGCTGTGGTACATTGTGTCCTGTCAGTGGTGTGAGATGTGCTGTGTGCCTGATGGGGCTGTGGTACATTGTGTACTGCCATTGGTGTGTGGTGTGCTGGGGGCCTGATGGGTGCACGAGACATTGTGTACTGTCAGTGGTGTGTCATTTTCTGGGTGCCTGATGCGGTGTGGTAAATTGTGTACTGTCAGTTGTGTGTGGTGTGTAGGGTGCCTGATGGGGGTCAAGTACATTGTGTACTGTCAGTGGTGTGTGTTGTACTGTGTGCCTGATCGGGCTGTGGTAAATTGTGTACTGTCAGCGGTGTGTAGTGTGCTGGGTGCCTGATGGGGGTGTGGCACATTCTATACCGTCAGTGCTGTCATGTGTGTTGGGTGCCTGATGTGGGTTTGGTACTTTGTCCACCGTCAGTGGTGTGTGATGTACTGGGTGCCTGATGGGGTGTGTTAAATTGTGTACTGTCAGTGGTGTGTGGTGTGCTGGGTGGCTGACAGCGGTCTGGTACATTGTGTAATGACAGTGGTGTGTGGTGTGCTGGGTGCCTGATGGGGGTGTGGTACATTGTGTCTGGTCAGTGGTGTGTGGTTTTCTGGGTGGCTGATGGGGGGTGAGGTACATTGTGTACTGTCAGTGGTGTGTGGTGTGCTGGGGGCCTGATGGGGGTTTGGCACATTGTGTACTGCCAGTGGTGTGTGGTGTGCAGGTTGCCTGATAGGTGTGTGGTACATTGTGTTCTGTGAGTGGTGTGTGGTGTGCTGGGTGCCGGACGGGGGTGTGGTACATTGCGTACTGTCAGTGGTGTGAGGTGTGCTGGGTGCCTGATGGAGGTGTGGAACATTGTGTACTGTCAGTGGTGTGAGGTGTTCTGGGTGCCTGATGGGGTTGTGGTACATTGTGTACTGGCAGTGGTGTGAGGTGTTCTGGGTGCCTGATGGGGTTGTGGTACATTGTGTACTGGCAGTGGTGTTTGGTGTGCTGGGGGCCTGATGATTGCGTGCGATATTGTGTATTGTCAGTGGTGTGTGATGTACTGGGTGCCTGATGGGGTGTGGGAAATTGTGTGCTGTCAGTGGTGTGAGGTGTGCTGGGTGCCTGATTGGGCTGTGGAAAATTGTATACTTTCAGTGGTGTGTTATTTGTCCCGTGCCTGATTGGGCTGTGGTACATTGTGTACTTCAGTGGTTTGTGATGTGCAGGGTTCCTTATGGGGCTCTGGTACATTGTACACTGTCGTTGGTGTGTGGTGTGCTGGGTGCCTGATGGGGGTGTGGTACATTGTTTACTGCCATTCGTCTGTGGTGTGCTGGTTGCCTGAGTGGGCTATGGTACACTGTATACTGTGTGTGGGATGTGGTGTGCTGGGTGCCTGATGGGGGTGTGGTACATTGTGTACTGTCAGTGGTGTGTGATGTACTGGGTGCCTGATGGTGTGTTGTACATTGTGTACTGTCAGTGGTGTGTAGTGTGCTGGGTGCCTGATTGTGCTGTAGTTTATTGTGTACTGCCAGTGATGTGTCCAGTGCAGGGTGCCTGATGAGCCTATGGTCCATTGTGTACTGTCAGTGGTGTGTGGTGTGCTTGGTGCCTGATGGGGGTGTGGTACATTGTGTACTGTCAGTAGTGTCTGGTGTGCTGGGTGCCTGAAGGGGGTCAGGTACATTTCATATTGACAGTGGTGTGTGGTGTGCTGGGTGCCTGATGGGGGTGTGGTACATTGTGTTCTCTGAGTGTGGTGAGGTGTGCTGCGTGCCTGATGGGAGCGTGGTACATTGCGTACTGTCAGTGATGTGACGTGTGCTGGGTGCCTGATATTGGTGTGGTATGTTGTGTACTGTCAGTGGTGTGAGGTGTTCTGGGTGCCTGATGGGGTTGTGGTACATTGTGTACTGTCAGTGGTGTGTGGTCTGCTGTGTGGCTGATAGGGGTTTGATACATTGTGTACTATCAGTGTTCTGTGGTGTGCTGGGTGCATGATGGGGATGTGGTACGTTGTGTACTGTCAGTCTTGTGTGTTGTGCTGGGTGCTTGATGGGGCTTTGGTACATTGTGTAGTGTCAGTGATGTGTAGAGTGCTGGGTGCTCTGATGGGGCTGTGGTATATTGTGTACTGTCAGCGATGTGTGTTTTGCTGGGTGCATGATGTGGGTCTGGTACATTGTGTACTGTCAGTGGCGTGTGGTGTGCTTGGTGCCTGATGGGGCTGTGGTATATTGTGTACTGTCAGTGGTGAGTGTTGTGCTTGGTGCCTGATGGGGGTGTGGTGCATTGTGTGCTGTCAGTGGTGTGTGGTGTGCTGGGTGCCTGATGGGGGTGTGGAACATTGTGTACTGTCAGTGGTGTGAGGTGTTATGGGTGCCTGATGGGGCTGTTGTACATTGTACACTGTCGTTAGTGTGTGGTGTGCAGGGTGCCTGATGGTGTCTGGTATATTGTGTACTGTCAATGTTATGTGGTGTAGTGGGTGCCTGGTGGGGCATTGGTACATTGTGTACTGTCAGTCGTGTGTGGTGTGCTGGGTCCCTGATTAGGCTATGGTACATTGTATACTGTGAGTGGCATGTGGTGTGCAGGGTGCCTGATGGGTGTGTGGTACATTGTGTTCTGTGAGTAGCTGTGTGGTGAGCTGGGTGCCTGATGGGGGTGTGGTACATTGTGTTCTGTGAGTGGTGTGTGGTGAGCTGGGTGCCTCAAGCGACAGTGGTACATTGTGTACTGCCTGTGGGGTGTGGTGTGCTGGCTGCCACCTGGGGCTATGTCACATTGTGTACTGTCAGTGGTATGTGCTGTGCAGGTTGCCTGATAGGTGTGTGGTACATTGTGTTCTGTGAGTGGTGTGTGGTGTGCTGGATGCCGGACGGTGGGTGTGGTACATTGCGTACTGTCAGTGGTGTGACGTTTTCTGGGTGCCTGATGGGGTTGTGGTACATTGTATACTGTCAGTGGTGTGTTGTTTGCCTGGTGCCTGATTGAGCTGTGGTACATTTTGTACTGTCAGTGGTGTGCTGGGTGTAAGATGGAGGACAGATACGTTGTGTACTCTCAGTGGTCTGTGGTGTCCTGGGTGCTTGATAGGGCTGGAGTACATGGTGTACTGTCAGTGGTGTGTGGTGTTCTGGGTGCCTGATGGGGCTGTGGTATATTGTGCACTGTCAGTGGTGTTTGGGGTGCTGGGTGCCTGATTGGGCTATGGTACATTGTGTACTGACAGTGATATGTAGTGTGCTGGTTGCCTGATTGGGGTGTGGTATATTGTACACTGTCGTTGGTGTGTGGTGTGCAGGGTGCCTGGTGGTGTCTGGTATATGGTGTACTGTCCGTGTTGTGTGGTGTAGTGGGTGCCTGATGGGGATTTTGCACATTTTGTACTGTCAGTGGTGTGAGGAGTGCTGCGTGCATGATGTGGGTCCGGTACATTGTATATTCTCAGTGCTGTGTGGTGTGCTGAGTGGCTGATGTGCCTGTGGTATATTGTGTACTGTGAGTGGTGTGTGGTGTGCTCGGTGCCTGATGCGACTGGGGGACATTGTGTACTGTCTGTGGGGTGTGGTTTGCTGGGTGTCTGATGGGGGTCTGGTATATTGTGTGCTGTCAGTGGTGTGTGGTGTGCTGGGTGCCTGTAGGGGTTCAGGTATATGTTGTACTGACAGTTGTGTGCGGTGTGCTGGCAGCCTGATGGGACTATGGTACATTGTGTACTGTCAGTGCTGTGTGGTGTGCTCGGTGCCTGATGCGACGACGGTACTTTGTATACTGCCTGTGGTGTGTGGTGTGTTGCGGGCCTGATGGGTGTGTGGTACATTGTGTACTGTCAGTGTTGTGTGGTGTCCTGGGTGCCTGATGGGGCTGTGGTACATTGTGTACTGTCAGTGTTGTGTGGTGTCCTGGGTGCCTGATGGGGCTGTGGTACATTGTGCCCGTCAGTAGTGTGTGGTTTTCTGGGTTCCTGATCGGGGTGTGGTACTTTGTGTACTGTCAGTGGAGTGCGGTGTGCTGGGTGGCTCATGGGTCAGTGTCACATTGCGTACTGTCATTTGTGTGTGATGTTCTGGGTGCCTGGTAGGGCTGTGGAACATTGTGTACTGTCAGTCGTGAGTGGTGTGCAGGGTGCCTGATGGGGGTCAGGTACATTGTTTACTGTCAGTGGTGTATGTTGTACTGGGTGCCTGATGGGGCTGTGGTACATTGTGTACTGTCAGTGATGTGTCGAGTGCAGGGTGCCTGATGGGGCTGTGGTATATTGTGTACTGTCAGCGATGTGTGGTTTGCTTGGTGCATGATGTGGGTCTGGTACATTGTGTACTGTCAGTGGTGTTTGGTGTGCTGCGTAGCTGATGCGACTGTGGTACATTGTGTACTGTCTGTGGGGTGTGGTGTGCTGGGTGTCTGATGTGGGTGTGGTTAATTGTGTACTGTCAGGGGTGTGTGGTGTGCTGCGTGCCTGATGGGGTGTTGTATTTTCTGTCCTGTCAGTAGTGTGTGGTGTGCTGGGTGCCAGAAGGGGATCAGGTACATTTTGTTCTGACAGTGGTGTGCTGGGTGCCTGATGGGGCTATGGTACATTGTGTACTGTCAGTGCTGTGTGGTGTGCTCGGTGCCTGATGCGACTCTGGTACACTGTGTACTTCCTGTGGGGTGTGGTGTGCTGGCTGCCACATGAGGCTATGGTACATTGTGTACTGTCAGTGGTATGTGGTGCGCAGGTTGCCTGATAGGTGTGTGGTACATTGTGTTCTGTGAGTGCTGTGTGGTGTGCCGGGTCCCGGATGGGGGTGTGGTACATTGTGTACTGTCAGTGGTGTGAGGTGTGCTGGGTGCCTGATGGGGGTGTGGAACATTGTGTACTGTCAGTGGTGTGAGGTGTGCTGGGTGCCTGATGGGGGTGTGGAACATTGTGTACTGTCAGTGGTGTGAGGTGTTCTGGGTGCCTGATGGGGTTGTGGTACATTGTGTACTGGCAGTGGTGTTTGGTGTGCTGGGGGCCTGATGGATGCGTGCGATATTATGTAATGCCAGTGGTGTGTGATGTACTGAGTGCCTGATGGGGTGTGGGAAATTGTGTGCTGTCAGTGGTGTGTGAGGTACTGGGTGCCTGATGGGGTGTGGTACATTGTGTGCTGTCAGTGGTGTGTGATGTGCTGGGTGCCTGATTGGGCTGTGGGAAATTGTATACTTTCAGAGGTGTGTTGTTTGCCCGATGTCTGATTGGGCTGTGGTACATTGTGTAGTTCAGTGGTGTGTAGTTTGATTGGTGGCTGATGGGGGTGTGGTACATGGTTTACTGTCAGTTGTGTGTGGTGTGCTGGGTGTCTGATGGAGAAGGTACGTTGTGTACTGTCAGTGTTCTGTGGTGTGCTGGGTGCTTGATAGGAATGGGGTACATTGTGTACTGTCAGTTGTGTGTGGTGTTCTGAGTGTCTGATGGCGGTGTTCTACATTGTGTACTGTCAGTGGTGTGAGGTGTTCTGATGCCTGATGGGGGTGTGGTACATTGTGTACTGTCAGTTGTTTGTTTTGTGCTGGGGGCCTGATGGTGTGTGGTAAATTGTGTACTGTCAGTGGTTTGTTTTGTGCTGGGGGCCTGATGGTGTGTGGTAAATTGTGTACTGTCAGTGGTTTGTTTTGTGCTGGGGGCCTGATGGTGTGTGGTAAATTGTGTACTTTCAGTGGTGTGTGGTGTGCTGGGTGTCTGATGGAGATCAGGTACGTTGTGTACTGTCAGTGTTCTGCGGTGTGCTGGGTGCTTGATAGGAATGGGGTACATTGTGTACTGTCAGTTGTGTGTGGTGTTCTGGCTGCCTGATGGGGCTGTGGTACATTGTACACTGTCGTTGGTGTGTGGTGTGCTGGGTGTCTGATGGCGGTGTTCTACATTGTGTACTGTCAGTGGTGTGAGGTGTTCTGGGTGCCTGATGGGGTGTGGTACATTGTGTACTGTCAGTGGTGTGTGGTGTGCTGGGTGCCTGAGGGTGTGTTGTACATTGTGTACTGTCAGTGGTGTGTGGTGTGCTGGTTTCCTTTTGAGGCTGTGGTACATTGTGTTCTGTCAGTGGTTTAGAACATAGAACATAGAACAGTACAGCACAGAACAGGCCCTTCGGCCCTCGATGTTGTGCCGAGCAATGATCACCCTACCCGGGGCAGCAGGGTCGCATGGTGGTTAGCGTAAATGCTTCACAGCTCCAGGGTCCCAGGTTCGATTCCCGGCTGGGTCACTGTGTGTGTGGAGTCTGCACGTCCTCCCCCTGTGTGCGTGGGTTTCCTCCGGGTGCTCCGGTTTCCTCCCACAGTCTAAAGATGTGCGGGTTAGGTGGATTGGCCATGCTAAATTGCCCGTAGTGTCCTAATAAAAGTAAGGTTAAGGGGGGGTTGTTGGGTTACGGGTATAGGGTGGATACGTGGGTTTGAGTAGGGTGATCATGGCTCGGCACAACATTGAGGGCCGAAGGGCCTGTTCTGTGCTGTACTGTTCTATGTTCTATGTTCTACTCAAACCCACGTATCCACCCTATACCCGTAACCCAACAATCCCCCCATTAACCTTACATTACGGGCAATTTAGCATGGCCAATCCACCTAACCCGTACATCTTTGGACTGTGGGAGGAAACCGGAGCACCCGGAGGAAACCCACGCACACACGGGGAGGACGTGCAGACTCCACACAGACAGTGCTACCGTGCTGGGTTTCTTTTGGAGCTGTGGTACATTGTGTACCTTCAGTAGTGTGTGGTGTGCTGGGTGCCTGATTGGCCTGTGGGAAATGGTATACTTTCATAAGAACATAAGAACATAAGAACTAGGAGCAGGATTAGGCCATCTGGCCCCTCGAGCCTGCTCCGCCATTCAATTAGATCATGGCTGATCTTTTGTGGACTCAGCTCCACTTTCTGGCCCGAACACCATAATCCTTAATCCCTTTATTCTTCAAAAAACTATCTACCTTTAGCCCCATTAGCTTGCCCATCACTCCCTCCTTAGTGATAACAATCCTCTCAAGGTCCTCACCTGTCATAGCCACATTTCTATCAGTCGCTGGCATGTTATTTGTGTCTTCCACTGTGAAGACCGACCCAAAAAACCTGTTCAGTTCCTCAGCCATTTCCTCATTTCCCATTATTAAAACTCCCTTCTCATCCTCTAAAGGACCAATATTTACCTTAGCCACTCTTTTTTGTCTTATATATTTGTAAAAACTTTTACTGTCTGTTTTTATATTCTGAGCAAGTTTACTCTCATACTCTATCTTACTCTTCTTTATAGCTTTTTTAGTAGCTTTCTGTTGCCCCCTAAAGATCTCCCAGCAATCTTTGCCACTTTATATGCTTTTTCCTTCAATTTGATACTCTCCCTTATTTCCTTAGATATCCACGGTCGATTTTCCCTCTTTCTTCCGTCCTTCCTTTTTGTTTGTATAAACCTTTGCTGAGCACTGTGAAAAATCGCTTGGAAGGTTCTCCACTGTTCCTCAACTGTTCCACCATAAAGTCTTAGCTCCCAGTCTACCTTAGCTAGTTCTTCTCTCATCCCCTTGTAATCTCCTTTGTAATCCTTTCAGTGGTGTGTTGTTTCCCTGGCGCCTGATGGGGCTGTGGTACATTGTGTACTGTCAGTTGTGTGTCGTGTGCTGGGTTCCTTATGGGGATGTGGTACATTGTGTACTGTCAGCGGTTTGTGATGTGCTGGGTTACTTATGGGGCTGTGGTACACTGTGTACTGTCAGTGGTGTGTGGTTTGCTTGGTGGCTGATGGGGGTGTGGTACATGGTGTACTATCAGTGCTGTGTGGTGTGCAGTGTGTCTGATGGAGGACAGGTACGTTGTGTACTGTCAGTGGTCTGTCGTGTGCTGGGTGTCTGATAGGGCTGTGGTACATTGTGTACTGTCAGTGAAGAGTTGTTTGCCTGGTGCCTGATCGGGCTGTGGTACATTGTGTTCTGTCAGTGGTGCGTCATGTGCTGGATTCCTTTTGTGGCTGTGGTACATTGTGTACCTTCAGTAGTGTGTGGTGTGCTGGGTTCCTGATGGGGCGGCGGTACATTGTCTACTGTCAGTGGTGTGTGGTGCGCTGGGTGCCTGATGGGGCTGTCGTATTTCGTGTACTGTCAGTGATGTGTCGTGTGCTGGGTTCCTTTTGAGGCTGTGGTACATTGTGTACCTTCATTAGTGTGTGGTGTGCTGGCTGTCTGATGGGACTGTGGTACATTGTGTACTGTCAGTGGTGTGTGATGTACTAGGTGCCTGATGGATTGTGGTACTTTGTGTACTCTCAGTCGTGTGTTGTGTGCTCGGTGCCTGATAGGGGTGTGGTAGATCGTGTGCTGTCAGTGGTGGGTGGTGTGCTGTGTGTCTGATGGAGGACATGTACGTTGTGTACTGTCAGTGGTCTGTCGTGTGCTGGGTGCTTGATAGGGCTGTGGTACATTGTGCCCTGTCAGTGCTGTGTGGTGTTCTGGGTGCCTGATGGGGCTGTGATACATTGTACACCGTCGTTGGCGTGTGGTGTGCAGGGTGCCTGATGGCGTCTGGTTTAGTGTGTACTGTTAGTGGTGTGTGGTGTGCTGGTTGCCTGATTGGGCTTTGGTACATTGTGTACTGTTAGTGGTTTGTGATGTGCTGGGTTCCTTTTGGGGCTGTGGTACATTGTGTACCTTCAGTAGTGTGTGGTGTGCTGGGTGCCTGATGGGACTGTGGTACATTGTGTACTGTCAGTGGTGTGTGGTGTGCTGGGTGCCTGATTGGCCTGTGGGAAATTGTAAACTTTCAATGGTGTGTTGTTTGCCTGGCGCCTGATGGGTGTGTGGTACATTGTGTACTGTCAGTGTTGTGTGGTTTGCTTGGTGGCTGATGGGGTTGTGGTACATGGTGTACTGTCAGTGGTGTGCGATGTACTGGGTGCCTGAGGGTGTGTTGTACATTGTGTACTGTCAGTGGTGTGTGGTGTGCTGGGTTCCTTTTGAGGCTGTGGTACATTGTGTTCTGTCAGTGGTTTAGAACATAGAACATAGAACAGTACAGCACAGAACAGGCCCTTCGGCCCTCGATGTTGTGCCGAGCAATGATCACCCTACTCAAACCCACGTATCCACCCTATACCCGTAACCCAACAATCCCCCCATTAACCTTACACTAGGGGTAATTTAGTATGGCCAATCCACCTAACCCGCACATCTTTGGACTGTGGGAGCAAACCGGAGCACCCGGAGGAAACCCACGCACACATGGGGAGGACGTGCAGACTCCACACAGACAGTGCTACCGTGCTGGGTTTCTTTTGGAACTGTGGTACATTGTGTACCTTCAGTAGTGTGTGGTGTGCTGGGTGCCTGATGGGACTGTGGTACATTGTGTATTGTCAGTGGTGTGTGGTGTGCTGGGTGCCTGATTGGCCTGTGGGAAATGGTATACTTTCAGTGGTGTGTTGTTTCCCTGGCGCCTGATGGGGCTGTGGTACATTGTGTACTGTCAGTTGTGTGTCGTGTGCTGGGTTCCTTATGGGGATGTGGTACATTGTGTACTGTCAGCGGTTTGTGATGTGCTGGGTTACTTATGGGGCTGTGGTGCACTGTGTACTGTCAGTGGTGTGTGGTTTGCTTGGTGGCTGATGGGGGTGTGGTACATGGTGTACTATCAGTGCTGTATGGTGTGCAGGATTCCTTTTGTGGATGTGGTACATTGTGTACCTTCAGTAGTGTGTGGTGTGCTGGGTTCCTGATGGGGCGGCGGTACATTGTCTACTGTCCGTGGTGTGTGGTGTGCTGGGTGCCTGATGGGGCTGTCGTATTTTGTGTACTGTCAGTGATGTGTCGTGTGCTGGGTTCCTTTTGGAGCTGTGGTACATTGTGTACCTTCAGTAGTGTGTGGTGTGCTGGGTGCCTGATGGGACTGTGGTACATTGTGTACTGTCAGTGGTGTGTGATGTACTAGGTGCCTGATGGTTTGTGGTACTTTGTGTACTCTCAGTCGTGTGTTGTGTGCTCGGTGCCTGATCGGGGTGTGGTAGATCGTGTGCTGTCAGTGGTGGGTGGTGTGCTGTGTGTCTGATGGAGGACATGTACGTTGTGTACTGTCAGTGGTCTGTCGTGTGCTGGGTGCTTGATAGGGCTGTGGTACATTGTGCCCTGTCAGTGCTGTGTGGTGTTCTGGGTGCCTGATGGGGCTGTGATACATTGTACACCGTCGTTGGCGTGTGTCGTGCAGGGTGCCTGATGGCGTCTGGTTTAGTATGTACTGTCAGTGGTGTGTGGTGTGCTGGTTGCCTGATTGGGCTTTGGTACATTGTGTACTGTTAGTGGTTTGTGATGTGCTGGGTTCCTTTTGGGGCTGTGGTACATTGTGTACCTTCAGTAGTGTGTGGTGTGCTGGGTGCCTGATGGAACTGTGGTACATTGTGTACTGTCAGTGGTGTGTGGTGTGCTGGGTGCCTGATTGGCCTGTGGGAAATTGTAAACTTTCAGTGGTGTGTTGTTTGCCTGGCGCCTGATGGGGCTGTGGTACATTGTGTACTGTCAGTGTTGTGTGGTTTGCTTGGTGGCTGATGGGGTTGTGGTACATGGTGTACTGTCAGTGGTGTGCGATGTACTGGGTGCCTGAGGGTGTGTTGTACATTGTGTACTGTCAGTGGTGTGTGGTGTGCTGGGTTCCTTTTGAGGCTGTGGTACATTGTGTTCTGTCAGTGGTTTAGAACATAGAACATAGAACAGTACAGCACAGAACAGGCCCTTCGGCCCTCGATGTTGTGCCGAGCAATGATCACCCTACTCAAACCCACGTATCCACTCTATACCCGTAACCCAACAATCCCCCCATTAACCTTACACTACGGGCAATTTAGTATGGCCAATCCACCTAACCCGCACATCTTTGGACTGTGGGAGCAAACCAGAGCACCCGGAGGAAACCCACGCACACATGGGGAGGACGTGCAGACTCCACACAGACAGTGCTACCGTGCTGGGTTTCTTTTGGAGCTGTGGTACATTGTGTACCTTCAGTAGTGTGTGGTGTGCTGGGTGCCTGATGGGACTGTGGTACATTGTGTATTGTCAGTGGTGTGTGGTGTGCTGGGTGCCTGGTTGGCCTGTGGGAAATGGTATACTTTCAGTGGTGTGTTGTTTCCCTGGCGCCTGATGGGGCTGTGGTACATTGTGTACTGTCAGTTGTGTGTCGTGTGCTGGGTTCCTTATGGGGATGTGGTACATTGTGTACTGTCAGCGGTTTGTGATGTGCTGGGTTACTTATGGGGCTGTGGTACACTGTGTACTGTCAGTGGTGTGTGGATGTGCTGGGTGCCTGATGGGTGTGTGGCACATTGTGTACTATCAGTGCTGTGTGGTGTGCAGTGTGTCTGATGGAGGACAGGTACGTTGTGTACTGTCAGTGGTCTGTCGTGTGCTGGGTGTCTGATAGGGCTGTGGTACATTGTGTACTGTCAGTGAAGAGTTGTTTGCCTGGTGCCTGATCGGGCTGTGGTACATTGTGTACTGTCAGTGGTGCGTCATGTGCTGGATTCCTTTTGTGGATGTGGTACATTGTGTACCTTCAGTAGTGTGTGGTGTGCTGGGTGCCTGATGGGGCGGCGGTACATTGTCTACTGTCAGTGGTGTGTGGTGTGCTGGGTGCCTGATGGGGCTGTCGTATTTTGTGTACTGTCAGTGATGTGTCGTGTGCTGGGTTCCTTTTGAGGCTGTGGTACATTGTGTACCTTCAGTAGTGTGTGGTGTGCTGGCTGTCTGATGGGACTGTGGTACATTGTGTACTGTTAGTGGTGTGTGATGTACTAGGTGCCTGATGGGATGTGGTACTTTGTGTACTCTCAGTCGTGTGTTGTGTGCTCGGTGCCTGATCGGGGTGTGGTAGATCGTGTGCTGTCAGTGGTGGGTGGTGTGCTGTGTGTCTGATGGAGGACATGTACGTTGTGTACTGTCAGTGGTCTGTCGTGTGCTGGGTGCTTGATAGGGCTGTGGTACATTGTGCCCTGTCAGTGCTGTGTGGTGTTCTGGGTGCCTGATGGGGCTGTGATACATTGTACACCGTCGTTGGTGTGTGGTGTGCAGGGTGCCTGATGGCGTCTGGTTTAGTGTGTACTGTCAGTGTTGTGTGGTGTATTGGGTGCCTGATGGGTGTGTGGTACATTGTGTACTGTCCGTGGTGTGTGGTGTGCTGGTTGCCTGATTGGGCCTTGGTACATTGTGTACTGTCAGTGGTGTGTGATGTACTAGGTGCCTGATGGGTTGTGGTACTTTGTGTACTCTCAGTCGTGTGTTGTGTGCTCGGTGCCTGATAGGGGTGTGGTAGATCGTGTGCTGTCAGTGGTGGGTGGTTTGTGATGTGCTGGGTTCCTTTTGGGGCTGTGGTACATTGTGTACCTTCAGTAGTGTGTGGTGTGCTGGGTGCCTGATGGGACTGTGGTACATTGTGTACTGTCAGTGGTGTGTGGTGTGCTGGGTGCCTGATTGGCCTGTGGGAAATTGTAAACTTTCAGTGGTGTGTTGTTTGCCTGGCGCCTGATGGGGCTGTGGTACATTGTGTACTGTCAGTGTTGTGTGGTTTGCTTGGTGGCTGATGGGGTTGTGGTACATGGTGTACTGTCAGTGGTGTGTGGATGTGCTCGGTTCCTAATGGGTGTGTGGTACATTGTATACTGTTAGTGGTGTGTGGTGTGCTGTGTGTCTGATGGAGGACAGGTACGTTCTGTACTGTCAGTGGTGTATGGTATGCTGGCTGCCTGATTGGGCTATGGTACATTGTGTACTGTCAGTTGTGCGTAGTGTGCTGGGTGCCTGATGGGTGTGTGGTACATTGTGTTCTGTGAGTGGTGTGTGGTGTGCTGGGTGCCTGATGGGGGTTTGGTACATTGTGTACTGTCAATGGTGTGTGATGTACTGGGTGCCTGATGGTGTGTGGTACATTGTGTACCTTCAGTAGTGTGTGGTGAGCTGGGTGCATGATAGGGGTGCAGTACATTGTGTACTGTCAGTGGTTTGTGATGTGCTGGGTTCCTTATGGGGCTGTCGTACATTGTATATTGTCAGTGGTGTGTGGTTTACTGGGTGAATGACTGGGCTATGGTACATTGCGTATCTGAGGGGTGTGTAATTTACTGGGTCACTGACTGGGCTATGGTACATTGTGTATGTGAGGGTTTGTGTGGTGTACTGGGTGACAGACTGGGCTATGGTAAATTGCGTATGTGAGGGTGTGTGATTTGCTGGGTGACTGACTGAGCATGGGGACATTGCGTGTGTGAGGGGTTTATGGTTTGCTGGGTGACTGACTGTGGTACGGTACTTTGCCTGTGTGGGAAATTGGTTGTTTACTGGGTGACTGACTGGGCAATGACACATTGCGTGTGCGAGTGGTGTGTGGTTTACTGAGTAACTGACTAGACGATGGAACATTGCGTATGTAAGAGGTATAAGAACATAAGAACATAAGACCATAAGAACTCGGAGCAGGAGTAGGCCATCTGGCCCCTCGAGCCTGCTCCGCTATTCAATTAGATCATGGCTGATCTTTTGTGGACTCAGCTCCACTTTCCGGCCCGAACACCATAACCCTTAATCCCTTTATTCTTCAAAAAACTATCTATCGTTACCTTAAAAACATGTAATGAAGGAGCCTCAACTGCTTCACTGGGCAAGGAATTCCATAGATTCACAACCCTTTGGGTGAAGAAGTTCCTCCTAAACTCAGTCCTAAATCTACTTCCCCTTATTTTGAGGCTATGCCCCCTAGTTCTGCTGTCACCCGCCAGTGGAAACAACCTGCCCGCATCTATCCTATCTATTCCCTTCATAATTTTAAATGTTTCTATAAGATCCCCCCTCATCCTTCTAAATTCCAACGAGTACAGTCCCAGTCTACTCAACCTCTCCTCATAATCCAACCCCTTCAGCTCTGGGATTGACCTAGTGAATCTCCTCTGCACACCCTCCAGCGCCAGTACGCCCTTTCTCAAGTAAGGAGACCAAAACTGAACACGGTACTCCAGGTGTGGCCGCACTAACAACTTATACAATTGCAACATAACCTCTCTAGTCTTAAACTCCATCCCTCTAGCAATGAAGGACAAAATTCCATTTGCCTTCTTAATCACCTGTTGCACTTGTAAACCAACCTTCTGGGACTCATGCACTAGCACACCCAAGTCTCTCTGAACAGCGGCATGCTTTAATATTTTATCGTTTAAATAATAATCCCGTTTGCTGTTATTCCTACCAAAATGGATAACCTCACATTTGTCAACATTGTATTCCATCTGCCAGACCCGAGCCCATTCACTTAACCTATCCAAATCCCTCTGCAGACTTCCAGTATCCTCTGCACTTTTCGCTTTACCACTCATCTTAGTGTTATCTGCAAACTTGGACACATTGCCCTTGGTCCCCAACTCCAAATCATCAATGTAAATTGTGAACAATTGTGGGCCCAACACGGATCCCTGAGAGACACCACTAGCTACTGATTGCCAACCAGAGAAACACCCATTTATCCCAACTCTTTGCTTTCTATTAATTAACCAATCCTCTATCCATGCTACTACTTTACCCTTAATGCCATGCATCTTTATCTTATGCAGCAACCTTTGTGTGGCACCTTGTCAAAGGCTTTCTGGAAATCCAGATATACCACATCCATCGGCTCCCCGTTATCTACTGCACTGGTAATGTCCTCAAAAAATTCCACTAAATTAGTTAGGCATGACCTGCCCTTTACGAACCCATGGGACAATTTCTATCCAGATGCCTCGCAATTTCTTCCTTGATGATAGGTTCCAGCATCTTCCCTATTACCGAAGTTAAACTCACTGGCCTATAATTTCCTGCTTTCTGCCTACCTCCTTTTTTAAACAGTGGCGTCACGTTTGCTAATTTCCAATCCACCGGGACCACCCCAGAGTCTAGTGAATTTCGGTAAATTATCACTAGTGCATCTGCAATTTCCCTAGCCATCTCTTTTAGCACTCTGGGATGCATTCCATCAGGGCCAGGAGACTTGTCTACCTTTTGCCCCATTAGCTTGCCCATCACTCCCTCCTTAGTGAGAACAATCCTCTCAAGGTCCTCACCTGTCATAGCCTCATTTCTATCAGTCGCTGGCATGTTATTTGTGTCTTCCACTGTGAAGAACGATCCAAAAAACCTGTTCAGTTCCTCAGCCATTTCCTCATTTCCCATTATTAAAAGGAAATGGCATGTAGTTCAATGGGTGACCCACTGGGCTATGGTGCATTGCGGATGTGAGGGTGTGTGGGTTACTTGGTGACAGACAGGGCTGTGATACATTGCGTATGTGAGGGGTGTGTGGTTTATTTTGTTTCTTACTGCACGATGATACATTGTGTATATGAGTGGGGTGTGGTGTATTCTGTGGCGAACGTGGCACTTTTCCCCTTCGTATCTGACGGGTGTGTTGATTATTGTGTTCCTGACTGGGCAGTGGTACATCGTCTATGTGAGAAGTGTTTGCTTTGCTGGGTGGCTGACTGGGCTGTGATACATTGCCGATGTGTGTGGTGTACTGGATGACTGATTGCCGATGGTAAATTGCGTATGTGAGGGGTGTGTGGTGTATTGGGTGACTGACAGGGCTATGGTACATTGCGGATGTGAGTGGTGTGTGGTTTATTGTCTGGCTAAATGGGCGATGGCGCATTGCGTATGTGAGGGGTGTGTGGTTTTCTGGGTGAATGACTGGGCTGTGGTACATTGCGTATGTGAGGGGTGTGAGGTTTACTGGGTGAATGACTGGGCTGTGGTACATTGCGTATGTGAGGAGTGCGTGGTTTTCAGGGTGAATGACTGGGCTGTGGTACATTGCGTATGTGAGGGGTGTGTGGTTTACTGGGTGACTGACTGGGCTATGGTACATTGCGTGTGTGAGGGGTGTGTGGTTTATTGTCTGGCTAAATGGGCAATGGCTCATTGCGTATGTGAGGGGTGTGTGGTTTTCTGGGTGAATGACTGGGCTGTGGTACATTGCGTGTGTGAGGGGTGTGTGGTTTACTGGGTGACTGACTGCGCTATGGTACTTGAAAATCGTTTATTGTCACAAGTGGCCTTCAATGAATTTACTGTGAAAAGACCCTAGTTGCCAAATTCAGGCACATGTTTGGTGAGGCTGGAAGGGGAATTGAACCGTGCGGCTGTCCTGCCTTGGTCTGCTTTACAAGCCAGCTCTTTAGCCCTGTGCGAAAGCAGCCACTATACTGCGCCTGTGATATGTGGGTGGTTTACTGCGTGACTCACTGGGCGATGGTACATTGTGTATGTGAGGGGTGTGTGGTTTACTGTGTGACTGACTGGGCTGTGATAAATTGCCGATGTGTGTGGTGTACTGGATGCCTGATTGCCGATGGTAAATTGCGTATGTGAGGGGTGTGTGGTGTATTGGGTGACTGACAGGGCTATGGTACATTGCGGATGTGAGTGGTGTGTGGTTTATTGTCTGGCTAAATGGGCGATGGCGCATTGCGTATGTGAGGGGTGTGTGGTTTACTGGGTGAATGACTGGGATGTGGTACATTGCGTATGTGAGGGGTGTGTGGTTTACTGGGTGAATGACTGGGCTGTGGTACATTGCGTATGTGAGGGGTGTGTGGTTTACTGGGTGAATGACTGGGCTCTGGTACATTGCGTATGTGAGGGGTGTGTGGTTTACTGGGTGAATGACTGGGCTCTGGTACATTGCGTATGTGAGGGGTGTGTGGTTGACTGGGTGAATGACTGGGCTGTGGTACATTGCGTATGTGAGGGGTGTGTGGTTAACTGGGTGAATGACTGGGCTGTGGTACATTGCGTGTGTGAGGGGTGTGTGGTTTACTGGGTGACTGACTGGGCTGTGGTACATTGCGTATGTGAGGGGTGTGTGGTTTACTGGGTGACTGACTGGACTATGGTCCATTGCGTATGTGAGGGGTGTGTGGTTTACTGGGTGACTGACTGGGCTATGGTACATTGCGTGTGTGAGGGGTGTGTGGTTTATTGTCTGGCTAAATGGGCAATGGCGCATTGCGTATGTGAGGGGTGTGTGGTTTTCTGGGTGAATGACGGGCTGTGGTACATTGCGTATGTGAGGGGTGTGTGGTTTACTGGGTGACTGACTGGGCTATGGTACATTGCGTGTGTGAGGGGTGTGTGGTTTATTGTCTGGCTAAATGGGCAATGGCTCATTGCGTATGTGAGGGGTGTGTGGTTTTCTGGGTGAATGACTGGGCTGTGGTACATTGCGTGTGTGAGGGGTGTGTGGTTTACTGGGTGACTGACTGCGCTATGGTACTTGAAAATCGTTTATTGTCACAAGTGGCCTTCAATGAATTTACTGTGAAAAGACCCTAGTTGCCAAATTCAGGCACATGTTTGGTGAGGCTGGAAGGGGAATTGAACCGTGCGGCTGTCCTGCCTTGGTCTGCTTTACAAGCCAGCTCTTTAGCCCTGTGCGAAAGCAGCCACTATACTGCGCCTGTGATATGTGGGGGTTTACTGCGTGACTCACTGGGCGATGGTACATTGTGTATGTGAGGGGTGTGTGGTTTACTGTGTGACTGACTGGGCTGTGGTACATTGCCTGTGTGAGGGGTGTGTGGTTTACTGTGTGACTGACTGGGCTGTGATAAATTGCCGATGTGTGTGGTGTACTGGATGCCTGATTGCCGATGGTAAATTGCGTATGTGAGGGGTGTGTGGTGTATTGGGTGACTGACAGGGCTATGGTACATTGCGGATGTGAGTGGTGTGTGGTTTATTGTCTGGCTAAATGAGCGATGGCGCATTGCGTATGTGAGGGGTGTGTGGTTTACTGGGTGAATGACTGGGATGTGGTACATTGCGTATGTGAGGGGTGTGTGGTTTACTGGGTGAATGACTGGGCTGTGGTACATTGCGTATGTGAGGGGTGTGTGGTTTACTGGGTGAATGACTGGGCTGTGGTATATTGCGTATGTGAGGGGTGTTGGGTTTACTGGGTGAATGACTGGGCTGTGGTACATTGCTTATGTGAGGGGTGTGTGGTTTACTGGGTGAATGACTGGGCTCTGGTACATTGCGTATGTGAGGGGTGTGTGGTTTACTGGGTGAATGACTGGGCTCTGGTACATTGCGTATGTGAGGGGTGTGTGGTTGACTGGGTGAATGACTGGGCTGTGGTACATTGCGTATGTGAGGGGTGTGTGGTTGACTGGGTGAATGACTGGGCTGTGGTACATTGCGTGTGTGAGGGGTGTGTGGTTTACTGGGTGACTGACTGGGCTGTGGTACATTGCGTATGTGAGGGGTGTGTGGTTTACTGGGTGACTGACTGGGCTATGGTCCATTGCGTATGTGAGGGGTGTGTGGTTTACTGGGTGACTGACTGGGCTATGGTACATTGCGTGTGTGAGGGGTGTGTGGTTTATTGTCTGGCTAAATGGGCAATGGCACATTGCGTATGTGAGGGGTGTGTGGTTTTCTGGGTGAATGACGGGCTGTGGTACATTGCGTATGTGAGGGGTGTGTGGTTTACTGGGTGACTGACTGGGCTATGGTACATTGCGTGTGTGAGGGGTGTGTGGTTTATTGTCTGGCTAAATGGGCAATGGCTCATTGCGTATGTGAGGGGTGTGTGGTTTTCTGGGTGAATGACTGGGCTGTGGTACATTGCGTGTGTGAGGGGTGTGTGGTTTACTGGGTGACTGACTGCGCTATGGTACTTGAAAATCGTTTATTGTCACAAGTGGCCTTCAATGAATTTACTGTGAAAAGACCCTAGTTGCCAAATTCAGGCACATGTTTGGTGAGGCTGGAAGGGGAATTGAACCGTGCGGCTGTCCTGCCTTGGTCTGCTTTACAAGCCAGCTCTTTAGCCCTGTGCGAAAGCAGCCACTATACTGCGCCTGTGATATGTGGGGGTTTACTGCGTGACTCACTGGGCGATGGTACATTGTGTATGTGAGGGGTGTGTGGTTTACTGTGTGACTGACTGGGCTGTGGTACATTGCCTGTGTGAGGGGTGTGTGGCTTGATGCGTGACTGATCAGGATATGGTAGATTGCGTATGTGAAAGGTGTGTAGTATATTGCGTGGCTAACTGTGCTATGGTGGTGCGTATGTAAAAAAAAACTTACCTTGCAGGAGAAGCAGCCTCCATATTTTCGGCGGGAGCAGTGTCCAGGAGTCTGTCGGGATGGTAAGTTTACCTTTAAAAACTTACCTTACAGGAGAAGCGGCCTTCAGATTTTTAGCGGGAGCACTTTCCAGGGGGCCTCTCGGGAAGGTACGTTTACCTTTTAAATACTTACCAGGAGAGCTGATGGATGTCGGCCGTGGGGATTTCTGGGAAGATTTTTTAGTACCTGTATATAAGTTGGATGGTTTCCAAACCCGAGACACTACACTTGTAGTGTCCCCACCCTTCCACCTCCTCGAACCTAAGGGGTTGAGGGAATATCAGGTAAGCTCTTCCTATCATTTTCTTGTTTTATCTAGAGGGGATGGCAGGGAACATAGAACATAGAACAGTACAGCACAGAACAGGCCCTTCGGCCCTCGATGTTGTGCCGAGCCATGATCACCCTCCTCAAACCCACGTATCCACCCTATACCCGTAACCCAACAACCCCCCCCTCCCTCCCTCCCTTAACCTTACTTTTTAGGACACTACGGGCAATTTAGCATGGCCAATCCACCTAAACCGCACATCTTTGGACTGTGGGAGGAAACCGGAGCACCCGGAGGAAACCCACGCACACACGGGGAGGGCGTGCAGACTCTGCACAGACAGTGACCCAGCCGGGAATCGAACCTGGGACCCTGGAGCTGTGAAGCATTTATGCTAACCACCATGCTACCATGCTGCCCAGGAAGGCAGTGCAATGTTCCTCCTGCAGAGTGTTTGAGGTGAGGGACGCCGTTAGTGTCCCTGCTGATTTGATCTATGGGAAGTGCACACATCGAGCTCTTCAGAAACCATGTTAGGAAACTGGAGCTGGAGCTGGATGAACTTTGGATCATTCGGGAGGCAGAGGTGGTCATAGATAGAAGCTCCAGAGATGTAGTTACTCCGAAGAATAAATATAGATGGGTGACGGTGAGAGAGGCTGGGGAGAAGCAGTCAGTACAGGAATCCCCTGTGGTCGTTCCCCTTAGTAACAAGTATACCGTTTTGGATACTGTTGGGGGGGCGACTTATCAGGGGTCAGCCATGGGGTGCAGGTCTCTGGAACAGAGTCTGCCCCTGTTGCTCAGAAGGGAAGGGGGAGAGGAGAATGACATTAGTCATTGGAGACTCCATAGTTAGGGGGATAGATAGGAGATTCTGTGGGAACGAGAGAGACTCGCGATTCGTGTGTTGCCTACCATGTGCCAGGGTCCGTGATGTCTCGGATCGTGTTTTCGGGAGCATTAAGGGGGAGGGGACAAGCCCCAAGTCGTGGTCCACATAGGTACCAACGACACAGGTAGGAAAAGGGATAGGGATGTAGGGCAGGAATTTGGGGAGCTCGGGTGGAAACTTAGATCTAGGACAAACAGTGTTATTATCTATGGGTTGTTACCCGTGCCACGTGCTAGCGAGACGAGGAACAAGGAGAGAGAGCAGTTGAACACGTGGCTACAGGGATGGTGCAGGAGGGAGGGTTTCAGATTCCTGGACAATTGGGGCTCATTCTGGGGTATGTGGGACCTCTACAAATGGGATAGTCTACACATGGACCAGAGGGGTACAAATATCTTGTGGCGGAAATTTGCTAGTGCTTTTCATGAGGGTTTAAACTAGTTTAGCAGGAGATTGGGAACCTGAATTGTAGCTCCAGCACACAGGAGGTTGAGAGTAGTGAGGTCATGAGTAAGGTTTCAAAGTTGCAGGGGTGTACCGGCAGGAAGGAAGGTGGTTTGATGTGCGTCTACTTCAATGCCAGGAGCATCCGGAATAAAGTGGGTGAACTTGCGGCATGGGTTGGTACCTGGGAGTTTGATGCTGTGGCCATTTCGGAGACATGCATAGAGCAGGGACAGAAATGTTTGTTGCAGGTGCCGGAGTTTAGATATTTCAGTAAGCTCAGGGAAGATGGTAAAAGAAGGGGAGGGTGGCATTGTTAGTCAAGGACAGTATTACGGTGGCTGAAAGGACGTTTGATGAGGACTCGTCACTGAGGTAGTATGGGTTGAGGTAAGAAGCCTCCGAAAAGTTCCAGAGATGTAGAGGAAAGGAGTGCAAAGATGATTCTGGATAGGAGCGAAAGTAACAGGGTAGTTGTTATGGGGGTCGTTAACTTTCCAAATATTGACTGGAAACACTATAGTTAGAGTACTTTAGATGGGTCCGTTTTGTCCAATGTCTGCAGGAGGGTTTCCTGACGCAGTATGTAGATAGGCCAATGAGAGGCGAGGCCGTATTGGATTTGGTACTGGGCAATGAACCAGGACAGGTGTTAGATTTGGAGGTAGGTGAGCACTTTGGTAGTGACCACAATTCGATTACGTTTACTTTAGTGATGGCAAGGGTTAGGTATATACCGCAGGGCAAGAGTTATATCTGGGGGAAAGGCAATTATGATGCGATGAAGCAAGACTTAGGATGCATAGGCTGGAGAGGAAAACTGCAGGGGATGGGCACAATGGAAATGTGGAGCATGTTCAAGGAACAGCTACTGCGTGTCCTTGATAAGTCTGTACTTGTCAGGCAGTGAGGAAGTGGTCGAGCCAGGGAACCGTGATTTACTAAAGCAGTTGAAATACTTGTCAAGAGGAAGAAGGAGGCTTATGTAAAGATGAGACGTGAAGGTTCAGTTAGGGCGCTCGAGAGTTACATGTGAGCGAGGAAGGATCTAAAGAGAGAGCTAAGAAGAGTCAGGAGGAGACATGAGAAGTCTTTGGCAGGAAGGATCAAGGATAACCTTAAAGCTTTCTATAGATATGTCAGGAATGAAAGAATGACTAGGGTAAGGGTAGAGCCAGTCATAGACAGTAGTGGGAAATTGTGCATGGACTCCGAGGAGATAGGAGAGGTGCTAAATGGATATTTTTCGTCAGTGTTCACACAGGAAAAAGACAATGTTGTCGAGGAGAGTACTGAGATACAAGCTACAAGACTAGAAGGGCTTGAGGTTCATAACGACGAGGTGTTAGCGATTCTGGAAAGTGTTAAAATAGATAAGTCCCCTGGGCCGGATGGGATTTATCCTAGGATTCTCTGGGAAGCTAGGGAGGAGATTGCTGAGCCTTTGGCTTTGATTTTTAATTCATCTTTGCCTACAGGAATAGTGCCAGAAGACTGGAGGATAGCAAACGCTGTCCCCTTGTTCAAGAAGGGGAGTAGAGACAACCCCGGTAACTATAGACCAGTGAGCCTTATTTCTGTTGTGGACAAAGTATTGGAAAGTTGATAAGTGATAGGATGTATAATCGCCTGGAAAGGAATAATTTGATTAGAGATAGTCAACACGGTTTTGTGAAGGGTAGATTGTACCTCACAAACCTTATTGAGGTTTTTGAGAAGGTGACCAAACAGGTGTATGAAGGTAAAGCAATTGATGTGGTGTATATGAATTTCAGCAAAGCGTTTGATATGGTTCCCCTCAGTAGTCTATTGCAGAAAATACGGAAGCATGGGATTCAGGGTGATTTAGCAGTTTGGATCAGAAATTGGCTCGCCGGAAGAAGACAAGGGGTGGTGGTTGATGGGAAATGTTCAAACTGCTGTCCAGTTACTAGTGGTGTACCACAAGGATCTGTTTTGGTGCCACTGCTGTTTGTCATTTTTATAAACGACCTGGAGGAGTGCGTAGAAGGATGGGTGAGTAAATTTGCAGATCACACTAAAGTCGGTGGAGTTGTGGACAGTGCAGAAGGGTGTTACAAGTTACAAAGGGACGTAGATAAGCTGCAGAGCTGGGCTGACAGGTGGCAAATGGAGTTTAATGCAGAAAAGTGTGAGGTGATTCATTTTGGAAGGAATAACAGGAAGACAGAGTACTGGGCTAATGGTAATATTTTTGGTAGTGTGAATGAGCAGAGAGATCTCGGTTTCAATGTACATAGATCCCTGAAAGTTGCCACCCAGGTTGAGAGGGTTGTTAAGAATGCGAACGGTGTGTTCCCTTTTATTGCACAGTAAGAAGTCTTACAACATCATGTTAATGTCCAACAGGTTTGTTTCAAACACGAGCTTTCGGAGCGCAGCTCTTTCCTCAGGTGAATGGAGAGGTATGTTCCAGAAACATTTATACAGACAAAGTCAGAGATGCTGGACAATGCTTGGAATGCGAGCATTTGCAGGTAATCATATCATTACAGATCCAGAGAGAGGGATAATCACAGGTTAAAGAGGTGTGAATTGTCTCAAGCCAGGACAGTTGGTAGGATTTGGCAGGTCCAGGCCAGATGGTGGGGGTGGATGTAATGCGACATGAATCCAAGATCCCGGTTGAGGCCGCACTCATGCGTGCGGAACTTAGCTATAAGTTTTTGCTCGGCAATTCTGCGTTGTCGCGTGTCCAGAAGACCGCCTTGGAGAACGCTTACCCGGAGATCAGAGGCTGAATGCCCTTGACTGCTGAAGTGTTCCCCGACTGGAAGGGAACATTCCTGCCTGGTGATTGTCGCATGGTGCCCGTACATTCGTTGTCGCAGTGTCTGCATGGTCTCGCCAATGTACCACGCTTCAGGGCATCCTTTCCTGCAGCGCAAGAGGAAGACTACATTGGTCGAGTTGCACGAGTATGTGCCCCGTACCTGGTGTGTGGTGTTACCATGTGTAATGGTGGTATCCAAGTCGATGATCTGGCATGTCTTGCAGAGATTGCCCTGGCAGTGTTGTGTGGTGTCGTGGTCGCTGTTCTGAAGGCTCGGTAATTTTCTGCAAACAATGGTTTGTTTGAGGTTGCGCAGTTGTTTGAAGGTCAGTTGTGGGGTTGTGGGGATGACCTTGGCAAGATGTTCATCTTCATTGATGATGTGATGTGTGGGCCAATCAAGGATAGTAGTGGAAAGTTGTGTGTGGAATCAGAGGAGATAGGGCAAGCATCAGTGAACTCAGGTTCAGTCGACCAGGCTAGATAGAATTGAGGTTCACAAGGAGGAGGTGTTAGCAATTTTGGATAGTGTAAAAATAGATATGTCCCCTGGCCCAGATGGGATTTATCCTGGGATTCTCTGGGAAGCCAGGGAGGAGATTGCAGAGCCTTTGTCCTTGATCTTTATGTCGTCTTTGTCGACAGGAATAGTGCCGGAAGACTGGAGGATAGCAAATGTTGTCCCCTTGTTCAAGAAGGGGAGTAGAGACAACCCTGGTAATTATAGACCTGTGAGCCTTACTTCGGTTGTGGGTTAAATGTTGGAAAACTTTATAAGAGATAGGGTTTATAATCACCTTGAAAAGAACAAGTTGATTAGCGATAGTCAACACGGTTTTGTGAAGGGTAGGTCATGCATCACAAACCTTATTGAGTTTTTTGAGAAGGTGACCAAACAGGTGGATGAGGGTAAAGCAGTTGATGTGGTGTATATGGATTTCAGTAAGGCGTTTCATAAGGTTCCAAACGGTAGGCTATTGCAGAAAATAAGGAAGTATGTGATTGAAGGTGATTTAGCGGTTTGGATCAGTAATTGGCTAGCTGAAAGAAGACAGAGTGTGGTGGTTGATGGCAAATGTTCATCCTGGAGTTCAGTTACTAGTGGTGTACCGCAAGGATCTGTTTTGGGGCCACTGCTGTTTGTCATTTTCAAAAATGACCTTGAAGAGGGTGTAGAAGGATGGGTTAGTAAATCTACAGATGACACGAAGGTCGGTGGAGTTGTGGGTAGTGCTGAAGGATGTTATAGGATACAGAGGGACATAGATACGCTGCAGAGCTGGGCTGAGAGGTGGCAGATGGAGTTTAATGCGGAAAAGTGTGAGGTGGTTCACTTTGGAAGGAGTAACAGGAATGCAGAGCACTGGGCTAATGGCAAGATTCTTGGTAGTGTAGATGAACAGAGAGATCTTGGCATCCAGGTACATAAATCCCTGAAAGTTGCCACCCAGGTTAATAGGGCTGTTAAGAAGGCATATGGTGTGCTAGCCTTTATCAGTAGGGGGATTGAGTTTCGGAGCCACAATGTCATGCTGCAGCTGTACATAACTCTGGTGCGGCCGCTCCTGGAGCACTGCGTGCAGTTCTGGTCACCACATTATAGGAAGGATGTGGAAGGTTTGGAAAGGGTTCAGAGGAGATTTACTAGGATGTTGCCTGGTATGGAGGGAAGGTCTTACGAGGAAAGGCTCAGGGACTTGAGGTTGTTTTCGTTAGAGAGGAGAAGGCTGAGAGGTGACTTAATAGAGACATATAAGATAGTCAGAGGGTTCGATAGTGTGGACAGTGAGAGTCTCTTTCCTCGGATGGTGATGACCAACACGAGGGGACGTAGCTTTAAATTGAGGGGTAGTAGATATAGGACAGATGTCAGAGGCAGTTTCTTTACTCAGAGAGTAGTAGGGGCGTGGAACACCCTGCCTGCAACAGTAGTAGACTCGCCAGCTTTAAGGGCATTTAAGTGGTCACTGGATAGACATATGGATGGAAATGGAATAGTGTAGGTCAGATAGGCTTCAGATGGTTTCACAGGTCGGCGCAACATCGAGGGCCGAAGGGCCCATACTGCGCTGTAATGTTCTATGTTCTATGTTCTATCTTAGCTTTTATTGGTAGAGGAATTGAGTTTCGGAGCCATGAGGTCATGTTGCAGTTGTACAAATCTCTGGTGCGGCCGCATTTGAAGCATTGCGTGTAGTTCTGGTCGCTGCATTATAGGAAGATTGTGGAAGCATTGGAAAGGGTACAGAGGACATTTACCAGGATGTTGCCTGGTATCTGGGGAAGAATTTATGAGGAAAGGCTGTGGGACTTGAGCCTGTTTTCGTTAGAGAGAAGAAGGTTCAGAGGTGACTTAATTGAGGCATACAAGATGATCAGAGGATTAGATAGGGTGGACAGTGGGAGCCTTTTTCCTCAGATGGTGATGTCCAGCACGGGAGGCATAGCTTTAAATTGAGGGGAGATAGATACAGGACTGATGTCAGAGGTAGGTTCTTTACTCAGAGAGTAGTAAGAGCGTGGAATACCCTCCCTGCAACAGTAGTGGACTCGCCAACACCAAGGGCATTCAAATGGTCATCGGAGAGACATATGGATGATAAGGGAATAGTGTAGGTGGGCATTAGACTGGTTTCACAGGTCGGCGCAACATCGAAGTCCGAAAGGCCTGTAATGCGCTGTAATGTTCTATGTTCTTAGTTCTGTGTTCTATGTAAGGGGTGTGTGGCTTGCTGCAGGACTGAGTGGTCTACGGTACATTGCGCATTTGAGGGGTGTGTGGTTAACTGGGTGACTGTCTAGGCTATTGTACAATGCGTATGTGAGTGGTGTGTGATTTGCTGGGTGACTCACTGGGCTGTGGTTCATTGTGAAAATGAGGGTTGTGAGGTTTACTGAGTGACTGACTGGGCTATTGTACATTGCGTATGTGAGGGGTGTATGGTATTGTGTGGTAATCTGGGCTAAGGTACAGTGCGTATGTGAGGGGTGTGTTGTTTACTGGGTGACTGACTGGTCTGTGATACCTTGCGTATGTGAGGGGTGTGTTGTGTACTGGATGTCTGACTATGCTATGGTACATTGCGTATGTGAGGGGTGTGTGGTTTACTGCGTGAGTGACTCGGCTATGAGACTTGAAAATTGTATAATGTCACCAGTAGGCTTCAAATGAAGATGCTGCGAATAGCCCCTAGTCGCCACGTTCCATCGCCTGCTCGGGGAGTTTGGAAGAGGAATTGAACCACGCTGCTGTTCTGCCTTTGCCTGCTTTAAAAGCCAGCTCTTTAGTCCTGTGCGAAACCAGCCACTATTTTGCGTATGTGAGAGGCATGTGGTTTACTTGGTGACTGACTGGGCTGTGGCACATTGCGTATGAAAGGGGTATGTGGTTTACTGGGTGACTGACTGGGCTGTGGTACATTGCGTATGTGAGGGGTATGTGGTTTGCTGGGTGACTGACTGGGCTGTGGCACATTGCGTATGAAAGGGGTATGTGGTTTACTGGGTGACTGACTGGGCTGTGGTACATTGCGTATGTGAGGGGTGTGTGGTTCACTGGGTGACTGAATGGACTGTGGTACATTGCGAATATGAGGGGTGTGTGGTGTACTGGGTGACTGACTGGGCTATGGTACTCGTTTATCGTCACAAGTCGTCTTCAATGAATTTACTGTGAAAAGCCCCTTGTCGACACATTCCGGCGCCTGTTCGGGGAGGCTGGAAGGGGAATTGAATCGTGCTGCTGTCCTGTCTTGGTCTGCTTTAATAGCCAGCTCCTTAGCCCTGTGCAAAGCCAGCCATTATATTGCGTATGTGAGGTGTGTGTGGTTTGCATGGTGACTGACTGGGCTATTGTACATTGTGTATGTGAGGGGTGTGTGGTTTACTGGGTGACTGACTGGGCCATTGTACATTGTGTATGTGATGGGTGTGTGGTGTACTGGGTGACTGACTGGGCTATGTAACTTGAAAATCGTTTATTTTCACAAGTAGGCTTCAAATGAAGTTACTGTGAAAAAACCCTAGTCGCCACATTCCGACGCCTGTTCGGGGAGGCTGGAAGGGGAATTGAACGTTGCTGCTGGCCTGCCTTGGTCTGCTTTAAAAGCCAGTTCTTTAGCATCTTGCTAAACAAGCCACCATATTGCGAATGGGAGGGCTGTGTGGTTTGCTGGGTGACTGACGTGGCTGTGGTACATCGCGTATGTGATATTCTACACAGGGATCACTGTTCCAACTACCTGGATGATGTTTTAGTGAGAGGAACAACACAGAAATAACACTTGGCCAGTTTAGAAGAGGCAGTGGGAAGATTCAAAGATGCTGGTATCGGATTGCAGTGCGCAAAGTGTAGTTTCCAGGCCAGTAAGGTCACACACTTCGGATTCAATGTGGCCTCAAAAGGCCAGGACAGTCTCAGGACAATGTGAGGGACAGAGAGGAAGAGCTGCCATCCAATAATGTGGCAGAAATAAAATGTTATTCGGGATAGGAATCTGCTGTGGTCAGTTCATCCGCAATCTACACCCACATTGGCTGCACGATAGCTCCTGTTAAATAAACACAAGTTCAGGCGTTGGAAAGAACCACACGAACAGGATTTCCACCACGTCAAGCAGGCCCTACAGTCACCCAGCCTGTATGTGCACTTTGATCCCAGTAAACTAATCAGCCTGTCCTGCGAAGCTTTGTCTTATTGAATAGGTGTGGTCCTGTCTCATGGGATGGAGGATGACTCAGAGAGGCCGAGTGCCTTTTTCCGCCTAACTGGCACCAACTCATAATGGAAGTATGCACAGATTGAGAGAAGACGGTCTTGCTGTAAATAATGATGTGAATAAATTCCACCAGTACATGCAGGGCCGTCCTTTAACCATTCTAACAGACTCTAAGTCACTGTTGTGGCTCCTGGGTGAAGACAAGCAAATTGCTCCAATTGCCTCAGTCAGGGTCCGGCGGTGGATTTGTGTTTGGCGGCCTCCAGCTCCATTTCCCAGCATCAGCCGGGGATGCAGATCACAAACATCGATGCCCAGAGTTGGCTCCAGCTTCCCAAACGTTTGACATCTAAATCCATCCGGCAGGAGATTGTCCGGCTGGTAACATTTACAGACACCCCCTGGTCTCGTTCGTCCACATAAAGAACTGGACTCACCGCGATCCATTCCGTTCCAGGGAGAAGCAAATGATCCTCACCGGATGGCATCCAGAAACTTCAGACCAATTAACATCCCACCTCATCAGAAACCATGAACTGCGCTGTGAGGACAGACTCTTCCTCCGGGCTTTCGGATGGTGGTTCCACCCCCAGCGAGACCGCCACTGCTGCAGGAATTATACAGAGCACACCCTGGCCACACAAACATGGGAATGCTGACCAGGAGCTGCAGGAATTATACAGAGCACACCCTGGCCACACGGAGATGGGAATGCTGACCAGGAGCTGAGGAGTTATACAGAGCACACCCTGGCCACACAGAGATGGGAATGCTGACCAGGAGCTGAGGGGTTATACATAGCACACCCTGGCCACACGGAGATGGGAATGCTGACCAGGAGCTGAGGAGTTATACAGAGCACACCCTGGCCACACAGAGATGGGAATGCTGACCAGGAGCTGAGGGGTTATACATAGCACACCCTGACCACACGGAGATGGGAATGCTGACCAGGAGCTGAGGGGTTATACATAGCACACCCTGACCACACGGAGATGGGAATGCTGACCAGGAGCTGAGGGGTTATACAGAGCACACCCTGGCCACACGGAGATGGGAATGTTAACCAGGAGCTGAGGGGTTATACATAGCACACCCTGGCCACACGGAGATGGGAATGTTGACCAGGAGCTGAGGGGTTATACATAGCACACCCTGACCACACGGAGATGGGAATGCTGACCAGGAGCTGCAGGAGTTATACAGAGCACACCCTGGCCACACAGAGATGGGAATGTTGACCAGGAGCTGCAGTCGGTGGCCCGGCATCGATAAGGACATTGAGCAAAGGGTGTTCCATTGAAATTTATTCCAGGCACAGCAAACGTTTCCACTCACAGCGCCGCCCTGTATCCAAGGGAGCATCCTGGCCTTCCGTTGATGAGGTTACATATGTATTTCACAAATCCTTTCCTGGAAGAATGTTCCTGAACCCAGAGGACGCCCACTGGAGCTGTTTCAATGTTCAGGAGATGTGAACGACCACCCCAGAATCCACCACAGAGGGTCTGCGTTGATTTGTGTGCGACCCCCCGGCCGCCCAGATGTATTGCTATCCGACAATGTGACTGTGTTAACCGGGGAGGAATGTCAGTACTTTGTCAATACAACCGGCATCCGCCACTTTGCAACAGCCCCGGACCACCCGGCCCCGGGTGGACTGTCAGACAGCAGGCCAGATGTTGTCAGCAGTGAGGAAGCCGAACAGACCATTAACCATCAAGGTGTCTGACATCCTTCTCTCGAATTATACGCCGCCAACCATCCCCCCCCCTACCACCCCCACACCCCACCCAGCACCACGGGAGTCACACCGCAGAGCCATTCAGTGGGCATCACTACCGGACTCGCTTCGACCTCATTGGCCACAATTTGGTGGGGAGGCTGGAGGTGCCGCTGGCTTCCCAATAGAAGAAACAGAACTCGGTAAAAGGAGACAGGCCATTTAAAGTTGGAGACCTGATCTTTGTAAGGGGCTTTGCTTCAGGCCCACATTGCATACCCCGCAGAATTGTGGTGACGTCTGGTCCAGTGTCAGACTTGGTGGAATTACAAGGCAGACGGTCCAGGGTCAGACATGGTGGGATTACAAAACAGCCGGTCCAGTGTCAGACATGGTGGAATTACAAAGCAGTCGGTCCAGTGTCAGACTTGGTGGGATTACAAGGCAGATAGTCCAGGTCAGACATGGTGGAATTTTAAGGTAGACGGTCCAGTGTCAGACATGGTGGGATTACAAGGCAGATAGTCCAGGTCAGACATGGTGGGATTACAGGACAGACGGTCCAGTGTCAGACATGGTGGGATTATAACGCAGACGGTCCAGTGTCAGACATGGTGGAATTACAAAGCAGTCGGTCCAGTGTCAGACATGGTGGGATTACAAGGCAGATAGTCCAGGTCAGACATGGTGGGATTACAGGACAGACGGTCCAGTGTCAGACTTGGTGGGATTACAAGGCAGATAGTCCAGGTCAGACATGGTGGGATTACAGGACAGACGGTCCAGTGTCAGACATGGTGGGATTATAACGCAGACGGTCCAGTGTCAGACATGGTGGAATTACAAAGCAGTCGGTCCAGTGTCAGACTTGGTGGGATTACAAGGCAGATAGTCCAGGTCAGACATGGTGGAATTTTAAGGTAGACGGTCCAGTGTCAGACATGGTGGGATTACAAGGCAGATAGTCCAGGTCAGACATGGTGGGATTACAGGACAGACGGTCCAGTGTCAGACTTGGTGGGATTACAAGGCAGATAGTCCAGGTCAGACATGGTGGGATTACAGGACAGACGGTCCAGTGTCAGACATGGTGGGATTATAACGCAGACGGTCCAGTGTCAGACATGGTGAGATTACAGAGCAGGCGGTCCAGGGTCAGACATGGTGAGATTACAGAGCAGACGGTCCAGTGTCAGACATGGTGAGATTACAGAGCAGGCGGTCCAGGGTCAGACATCGTGGAATTACAAGGCATACTGTCCTGTGTCAGACATGGTGGGATTATAAAGCAGATGGCCCAGCGTCAGGCATGGTGGAATTACAAGGCAGACAAGTGAGGAAGTACTTTGACCATTTAAGGAGCTGAGAGAGTACACAGCCAATGTATGAACAGTTGGAACCAGCTGGCATCACCACTACCCCCACCGCAGTGCCGGAACCGAGGGACCCGGAGAGTTCCGCAGGGAATAGTAAAAAGTCTAATAACACCAGGTTAATGTCCAACAGGTTTGTTTCAAATCACTAGCTTTCGGAGCGCAGCTCCTTCCTCAGGTGAATCCGGAGAGAACTCACTGGTGACCCCGATGGTGCTGGAGAGGGGGAGTCCTCGAAGTGGAGTCGAATCCTCGAGGCACCATCCTGCTGCTAACCACAACACTATCCCATTGATGGCGGAGCCGGATGCGGCCCAGGGTGATACATCATGCCTCAGATTACCCCTGTGAAGGACTGTTCTGAACTGTCCCTTTTTAGTGTCTCCAGGTTTTCTTGGTCACAATGGACTATAAGTGACTCGTGTTTTTATATGTTACTGAGGGACGTAAGGGGGAGGAATCTGATAGCGCTGCATTTTTCAGGGGTGATCCCATGTGGCCCTCGTTCCCGTCTCGGGGTCTACCGTTTGTGAATGTGTGAACCCCGACTAATGGGGAATAAGCCCTGGGAGCAGGGGGCATGCAGTGTGACCTCGGGAGCCCCAATTAAAAAGCTGTTTCAGTGACCTCTGTGCTGTATATAGCTAACCATTTACTTCTTCTCAATAATCCCTGGGAGCAGGAGACAGGCAGTCTGGCTCCGGGAGCCCCCAATTAAAAAGCTGTTTCAGTGACCTATGTGCCTGTATATAGTTAACCATTTACTTATTCTCAATAAACCCCTTTCTTGTTATACAGGAAGCCCCTGCAGTGTTGCCTGAAACCGCCACAGTTTCATGGTCACCATCACTGAGACAGGCTTTTCAATTCCGGATACAGAGAAGGTCAATGGAACTGTGCCGTTGGAACAGCCACTGACAGGACCATCCACACCCTGGTGTGAGGCTCCAGGCCGTGTTGAAGGAGGTGACACAGTTCTGTGACCATCTCCTTGTTGTATCAGATTTGCCTCACACTCTGCTCCGATACTCCCTGGAGTGGGGAAGAATGAATGGTGATCAAATCGGGGTTTACAAGATGATAACAAGTATGGATAAAGTAGACGTTGAGCTGATGTTTTCTCTTGCGTGGCATTCTAGAACGAGAGGTCACAATCTCCGGATAACAGGCAGCAAATGTAAAACAGAGCTGAGGAGAAACTACTTCTCCCAATGGGATGTGGTTCCGTGGAATTCGCGATCCCAGAGTGCGGTGCATGCTGGGACAGTGAGTAAATTTAAGGAGGAGTTGGATAGATTTTGAATTGGGAATGGGTTGAGTATTTGGGATAATGGGCAGGACGGTGGCGTTAAGCCGATGGTAAGATCAGCCAAGATCGAATGACGGAGCAGAAATGGGACAAATGGCCTCATTCTGCTCCTGTACCTTATCAACTTACAAACTTATCAACTGAAGAACGTGGATTCAATCTTTCCAAGATGGAAATGACCAGAGCAATAATACACTTAAAGTAGTTTCTACAATAAATAACTGGACAGGGAGACTTACCAGTGGCACCGACAACAGCCAAGAAGGGATAGTAACCCACTTGAATTATAAATAGTGCGCCGACGATCCGGAATGATACAGACGGGAAAGTCAGAAGAAAAAACCCGATGGGTAAACTCCTGTCCATTGCTGAAACGGTCCTGTGGATAGTTCCCAGATTCTGATCCATTGCTGTAACGTTCCTGTGGATCGTTCCCAGATTCTGATCCATTGCTGTAACGTTCCTGTGGATAGTTCCCAGATTCTGATCCATTGCTGTAACGTTCCTGTGGATCGTTCCCAGATTCTGATCCATTGCTGTAACGTTCCTGTGGATAGTTCCCAGATTCTGATCCCTCCTCTCGGTCTCTCTGGAGCCGCTGATCTCTGTCAGTGTTGGAGTTGACGATCCCGCTGACAGTTTGGGATAATCTAGCGAAAGGAATCGCTTATTAACAGCAGAGAGAAACCCTCCAGTGACATGGTTAAAATCCATGGAGTCTGCCATTAATCACAGTCACTGAACAAACAGGCTCAGTTAACCCTTTTCAATCCAATACTTTTTATATCACACTGAAGTTGAAGATGTTGGGTTCCGGGTATAGAGTGTATACGTGGGTTTGAGTAGGGTGATCATTGCTCGGCACAACATCGAGGGCCGAAGAGCCTGTTCTGTGCTGTCCTGTTCTATGTTCTATGTTATTCAATCCTCATTGATATCTGAGTGGTTCCAGGGGACTGGGGGATTTTCAATGTCCATCCTGTTTATAAAAGTTGAGAGGGATAAACCCTGAAGTGACAGAGCAGTCAGTACAATGTTAGTCACCAGGTCATTTCTAGAGTCAGAACGGGGGGCAGGGGAAAGATTGGCAGCGAGGTAATGGTGTCATCCGTGACCAGCAGAACCACCAGTGGATGCATTTCTGTACCCGTGTGTGTGTGTGTGTCTGTCCTGTGTCTGACTCTGTATATCTGTGTATCTCTGTATCTCACTCTGTATCTCTCTCTCTGTATCTCTCTCTCTGTTTCTCTCCCTGTATCTCTCGGTATCTCTCCCTCTATCTCTCCCTGAATCTCTCTCCGTATCTGTCTCTCTGTGTATATCTGTCCGTGTGTCTGTCTCTGTATCTCTCTCTGGACCACTCTCTGTCGCTCCCTCTCTGTATCTGTCTCTGTATCTCTCTCTGTACCTCTCTGTCCGTGTCGATCTGTCCCTGTGTCTGTCTCTGTATCTCGCTGTCTCTGTATCTCTCTCTATACACCTCTCTGTATCTCTCTCTGTGTCTTTCTATCTAGCTCTCTCTGTATCTCTTTGTCTGTGTGTATCTGTCTCTGTATTTGTCTCTGTATCTCTCTCTGTACCTCTCTCTTTATCTCTCTCTCTTTATCTCTGTATCTCTCTCTGTATCTGTCTCTGTCTCTGTCTCTGCCTCTCTCTCTGTATCTCTCTCCACCTCTCTCTGCATTTGTCTCTGTATCTCTCTTTCGGTACCTCACTCTTTTTACCCCTCTCTCTGTATCTCTCTCTCTCTGCATCTCTCTTTCTTTATCTGCCTCTACATTTCCCTCTGTATCCCTGTATCTCTCTCTGTATCTCTCTCTGTATCTCTCTCTCTGTATCTGTCTCTCTGCATCTCTCACTGTATCTTTCTCTGTATATATCTCTTCTTGAATCTCTCTGTCTCCCTCTGTATTTATTTCTCACTATATCTCTGTTTATCTCTCTCTAAATATCTCTCTCAGAATCTCTCTCCGTACTTCTCTCTGATTATCTCTCTCTGTACCTCTCTCTTTATCTCTCTCTCTTTATCTCTGTATCTCTCTCTGTATCTGTCTCTGTCTCTGTCTCTGCCTCTCTCTCTGTATCTCTCTCCACCTCATCTGGATAGAAATTGTCCCATTGGGCAGACGCAGCATGGGTTCGTTAAAGGCAGGTCATGCCTAACTAATTTAGTGGAATTTTTTGAGGACGTAACCAGTGCAGTAGATAACGGGGAGCCGATGGATGTGGTATATCTGGATTTTCAGAAAGCCTTTTACAAGGTGCCACACAAAAGGTTGCTGCATAAGATAAAGATGCATGGCATTAAGGGTAAAGTAGTAGCATGGATAGAGGATTGGTTAATTAATAGAAAGCAAAGAGTTGGGATAAATGGGTGTGTCTCTGGTTGGCAATCAGTAGCTAGTGGTGTCCCTCAGGGATCCGTGTTGGGCCCACAATTGTTCACAATTTACATTGATGATTTGGAGTTGGGGACCAAGGGCAATGTGTCCAAGTTTGCAGATGACACTAAGATGAGTGGTAAAGCGAAAAGTGCAGAGGATACTGGAAGTCTGCAGAGGGATTTGGATAGGTTAAGTGAATGGGCTCGGGTCTGGCAGATGGAATACAATGTTGACAAATGTGAGGTTATCCATTTTGGTAGGAATAACAGCAAACGGGATTATTAATTAAACGATAAAATATTAAAGCATGTCGCTGTTCAGAGAGACTTGGGTGTGCTAGTGCATGAGTCACAGAAGGTTGGTTTACAAGTGCAACAGGTGATTAAGAAGGCAAATAGAATTTTGTCCTTCATTGCTAGAGGGATGGAGTTTAAGACTAGGGAGGTTATGTTGCAATTGTATAAGGTGTTAGTGCGGCCACACCTGGAGTATTGTGTTCAGTTTTGGTCTCCTTACTTGAGAAAGGACGTACTGGCGCTGGAGGGTGTGCAGAGGAGATTCACTAGGTTAATCCCAGAGCTGAAGGGGTTGGATTATGAGGAGAGGTTGAGTAGACTGGGACTGTACTCGTTGGAATTTAGAAGGATGAGGGGGGATCTTATAGAAACATTTAAAATTATGAAGGGAATAGATAGGATAGATGCGGGCAGGTTGTTTCCACTGGCGGGTGACAGCAAAACTAGGGGGCATAGCCTCAAAATAAGGGGAAGTAGATTTAGGACTGAGTTTAGGAGGAACTTCTTCACCCAAAGGGTTGTGAATCTATGAAATTCTTTGCCCAGTGAAGCAGTTGAGGCTCCTTCATTACATGTTTTTAAGGTAAAGATAGATAGTTTTTGAAGAATAAAGGGATTAAGGGTTATGGTGTTCGGGCCGGAAAGTGGAGCTGAGTCCACAAAAGATCAGCCATGATCTAATTGAATGGCGGAGCAGGCTCGAGGGGCCAGATGGCCTACTCCTGCTCCTAGTTCTTATGTTCTTATGTTCTGCATCTCCCACTGTCTCAGTCTTATCTCTCTCAATCTCTCCCTGTACCTCTCCCTCTCTGTATCTCACTCTGAAACATTCTCTCAACATCTCTCTGTACCTCTTTGTGTGCATCTCTATGACTGCACCTCTCTCCCTGTACCTCTCTCTGCATCTCTTTCCCTGTACCTCTCTGTGTATCTCTGTATCTCTCTTCCTGTTCCTCTCTCTGTATCTCTCTGTATCTCTGTATCTCTCTACCTGTACCTCACTGTATCCTTGTATCTCACTCCGTATCATTCTCTCGGCATCGCTCTACCCCTCTGTGAGCATCTCTATGACTGTATCTAACTGTCTCCCTCTGTATCTCTCTGTCTGTATCTCCGTACCATTCACTCCCTCTGTATCACTCTCTCTGTATCTCTGTATCTCTCTCTCTCTCTCTCTCTGTATCTCTCTCTGTATTCTCTCTCTCTCTGTATCTCTCTGTGTATTCTCTCTCTCTGTATCTCTCTCTGTATTTCTCTCTGTATCTCTCTCTCTCTGTATCTCTCGCTGTATCTCTCTGTATCTCCCTCCCTCTGTGTCTCTCTCTGTATCTCTCTCTGCATCTCTCTCTCTGTACCTCTCTCCCTGTATCTCTCGCTGTATCTCTCTCTGTGTAACTTTTCTCTGTACCTCTCTCTGTATTCTCTCGCTCTGTATCTCTCTCTGTATCTCTCTCTGGATCTCTCTCTCTGGATCGTTTTCTATTCTTTCCATGTACTCAATGATCATTTGAGCTGAGAGAAATACTTTTTACGCTTCCTCTGTACACGTGACAATAAACAAAAAGCAAACACAATTCTGTCCAATCCAATCTCTCTGTATCTACCTTTCAATCTGTATCTATTTATGTATCTCTCCCTCCATCTGCACACCCCTCTCTCTGTTTATCGTAACTCTCTCTCAGAATCTCGCTTCCTGTGTCTCTCTCTCCCTCCTTCTGTATCTCCCCTTCTCTGTAACTCTCTCTCTCTGTATCTCTCTCTCTCTGTATCTCTCTCTGTATCTCTCTCTGTATCTCTCTGTAACTCTCTCTCTCTGTATCTCTCTCTGTATCTCTCTATGTATCTCTCAGAATCTCTCAGAATCTCTCTCTGTACCTCTCTCTGAGCATCCCCCTCTCTGCATCTCCCACTGCCACTGTCTTATTTATCTCCATCTTTCTCTCTATATCTCAATCACTCCCTGTACCTCTTTCAGTACCTCACTCTCTCTGTATCTCCCTCCGAAACATTCTCTCAACATCTCTCTGTACCTCTTTGTGTGCCTCTCTATGACTGCATCTCTCTCCCTGTACCTCTCTCTGCATCTCTTTCCCTGTACCTCTCTGTGTATCTCTGTATCTCTCTTCCTGTACCTCTCTCTGTATCTCTCTGTATCTCTGTATCTGTCTACCTGTACCTCACTGTATCCCTGTATCTCTCTCCGTATCATTCTCTCAGCATCGCTCTACCCCTCTGTGAGCATCTCTATGACTGTATCTAACTGTCTCCCTCTGTATCTCTCTGTCTGTATCTCCGTACCATTCACTCCCTCTGTATCACTCTCTCTGTATCTCCGTACCATTCACTCCCTGTGTATCACTCTCTCTGCATCCCTGTATCTCTCTCTCTCTCTCTCTGTATCTCTCTCTGTATCTCTCTCTGTATTCTCTCTCTCTCTGTATCTCTCTCTGTATTCTCTCTCTCTGTACCTCTCTCTGTATCTCTCTCTGTATCTCTCTCTCTGTATCTCTCGCTGTATCTCTCTGTATCTCCCTCCCTCTGTGACTCTCTCTGTATCTCTCTCTGTATCTCTCTCTCTGTACCTCTCTCCCTGTATCTCTCGCTGTATCTCTCTCTGTGTAACTTTTCTCTGTATCTCTCTCTGTATTCTCTCGCTCTGTATCTCTCTCTGTATCTCTCTCTCTGGATCGTTTTCTATTCTTTCCATGTACTCAATGATCATTTGAGCTGAGAGAAATACTTTTCACGCTTCCTCTGTACACGTGACAATAAACAAAAAGCAAACACAATTCTGTCCAATCCAATCTCTCTGTATCTAGCTTTCAATCTGTATCTATTTATGTATCTCTCCCTCCATCTGCACATCCCTCTCTCTGTTTATCGTAACTCTCTCTCAGAATCTCGCTTCCTGTGTCTCTCTCTCCCTCCTTCTGTATCTCCCCTTCTCTGTATCTCTTTCTCTCTGTATCTCTCTCTGTATCTCCCTCTGTAACTCTCTCTCTCTGTATCTCTCTCTGTATCTCTCTATGTATCTCTCAGAATCTCTCAGAATTTCTCTCTGACCTCTCTCTGATCATCCCCCTCTCTGCATCTCCCACTGCCTCTGTCTTATTTATCTCCATCTTTCTCTCTATATCTCAATCACTCCCTGTACCTCTTTCAGTACCTCACTCTCTCTGCATCTCCCTCCGAAACATTCTCTCTGCATTTCTCTCTATCTCTTTGTGTGCATCTCTATGATTGTGTGTCTCTCTCTCTCTCTCTCTGTGCCTCTCTCTCTGTATCTCTCTGTATCTCTCTCTGTAACTCTCTCTCTGTGTATCTCTCTCTCTGTATCTCTCTCTCTGTATCTCTTTCTGTATCTCTCTCTCTCTGTATCTTTCTCCCTGTATCTCTCTCTGTATTTCTCTCTCTGTATCTCTCTCCCTGTATCTCCCTCTGCGACTATCTCTGTATCTCTCTCTCTGCATCTCTCTCTGTATCTCTCTCTGTATCTCTCTCTCTCGCTGTATCTCTCGGTATCCCTCTCTCTCTGTATCTCTCTCTGAATCTCTCTGTGTGTCTCTCTCTCTGTACCTTTACTCTGTATCTCTCTGTATTCTCACGCTCTGTATCTCTCTCTGTATCTCTCTCTCTGTATCTATCTCTCTGTATCATTTTCTATTCTTTCCATGTACTCAATGATCATTTGAGCTGAGAGAAATACTTTGCACTCTCCCTCGGTACACGTGACAATAAACAAAAAGCAAACACATTTCTGTCCAATACAACCTCTCTCTATCTAGCTTTCAATCTGTATCTATTTCTGTATCTCTCCCTCCTTCTGCACCTCCCTCTCTCTGTTTATCGTAAATCTCTCTCAGAATCTCGCTTCCTGTGTCTCTCTCTCCCTCCTTCTGTACCTCCCCTTCTCTGTATCTCTCTCGCCCTGTCTCTCTGTGTAACTCTCTCACGCCGTATCTCACTCTGTATCTCTCTATGTATCGCTCTGTGCATCTCTCTGTGTGTATCTCTCTCTGAATCTCTTGCCGTATCTCTCAGAATCTCTCAGAATCTCTCTCTGTACATCTCTCTGATTATCCCCCTCTCTGCATCTCCCACTGCCTCTGTCTTATTTCTCTCCATCTTTCCCTCTATATCTCAATCTCTCCCTGTACCTCTCTCAGTACCTCACTCTCTCTGTATCTCCCTCCGGAACATTCTCTCTGCGTCTCTCTCTACCTCTTTGTGTGCATCTATATAACTGTGTGCATGTCTCTCTCTCTCTGTGTATCTCTCTCTCTCTCTCTCTATCTCTGTATCTCTCTGTATCTCTCTCTGTATCTCTCTCTTTCTCTCTCTCTGTATCTCTCTCTCTGTATCACTCTCTCTGTATCTCTCTCTGTATCTCTCTCTCTCTCTGTATCTCTCTCTCTGTAACTCTCTCCCTGTATCTCTCTCTTCATCTCCCTCTGTATCTCTCTCTCTCTGCATCTCTCTTTGTGTATCTCTCTCTGTTTCTCTCTCTATATCTCTCTCTCTGTATCTCTCGCTGTATCTTTCTCTGTATGTCTATCTCTGTATCCCTTCTCTGTATCTCTCTCTCTGTATCTCTCGCCCTGTATCTCTCTCTGCATCGCCCTCTGTATCTCTCTCTCTGTATCTCTATCCCTGTATCTCTCTCGGTACCTCTCTCTGTATCTCTATCTCTGTATCCCCCTCTCTGTATCTCTCTCTCTGTATCTCTCTCTCTGCATCTCTCTCTCTGTATCTCTCTCTGTTTCTCTATCTGTATCTCTCCCTCTGTATCTCTCTCGGTCTCTCTCTCTGTATCTCTATCTCTGTATCCCCCTCTCTGTATCTCGTTCTCTGCATCCCTCTCTGTGTATCTCTCTCTCTATGTATATCTCTCTCTGTAACTCTCTTCCTGTATCTCTCTCTTCATCTCCCTCTGTATCTCTCTCTCTGCATCTCTCTTTGTGTATCTCACTATGTTTCTCTCTCTGTATCCCTCTCTCTGTATCTCTCCCTGTATCTCTCTCTGTATGTCTATCTCTGTATCCCCTCTCTGTATCTATCTCTCTGTATCTCTCGCCCTGTATCTCTCTCTGCATCGCCCTCTGTATCTCTCTCTCTGTATCTCTATCCCCGTATCTCTCTCGGTACCTCTCTCTGTATCTCTATCTCTGTATCCCCCTCTCTGTATCTCTCTCTCTGTATCTCTCGCCCTGTATCTCTCTCTGCATCGCCCTCTGTATCTCTCTCTCTGCAGCCCTCTCTGTGTATCTCTCTCTCTGTATCTCTCGCTCTCTATTACTCCCTCTGTATTTCTCTCTCTATATCACTCTCTCTGTACTTCTCTCTGTATCTCTCTCTGTCTCTCTCTGAATCTCTCCGTACCATTCTCTCTCTCTCTGTGTCCCGATCTCTGAATTGTTTTCTATTCTTTCCATGTACTCAATGATCAGTTCAGCCGGGAAAAACACTTTTCACTCTCCCTCGGTACACGTGACAATAAACAAAAAGCAAACACAATTCTGTCCAATCCAATCTCTCTGTATCTAGCTTTCAATCTGTATCTATTTCTGTATCTCCCCCTCCTTCTGCACCTCCCTCTCTCTGTTTATCGTAAATCTCTCTCAGAATCTCGCTTCCCGTGTCTCTCTCTCTCCCTCCTTCTGTACCTCCCCTTCTCTGTATCTCGCCCTGTCTCTCTCTGTAACTCTCTCTCGCCGTATCTCACTCTGTATCTCTCTATGTATCGCTCTGTATATCTCTCTGTGTGTATCTCTCTCTGAATGTCTCGCCGTATCTCTCAGAATCTCTCAGAATCTCTCTCTGTACATCTCTCTGATTATCCCCCTCTCTGCATCTCCCACTGCCTCTGTCTTATTTCTCTCCATCTTTCACTCTATATCTCAATCTCTCCCTGTACCTCTCTCAGTACCTCACTCTCTCTGTATCTCCCTCCGGAACATTCTCTCTACGTCTCTCTCTATCTCTTTGTGTGCATCTATATAACTGTGTGCATGTCTCTCTCTCTCTCTGTGTATCTCTCTCTCTCTCTCTCTCTATCTCTGTATCTCTCTGTATCTCTCTCTGTATCTCTCTCTTTCTCTCTCTCTGTATCTCTCTCTCTGTATCACTCTCTCTGTATCTCTCTCTGTATCTCTCTCTCTCTGTATCTCTCTCTCTGTAACTCTCTCCCTGTATCTCTCTCTTCATCTCCCTCTGTATCTCTCTCTCTGCATCTCTCTTTGTGTATCTATCTCTGTTTCTCTCTCTGTATCCCTCTCTCTGTATCTCTCCCTGTATCTCTCTCTGTGTGTCTATCTCTGTATCCCCTCTCTGTATCTCTCTCTCTGTATCTCTTTCTCTGCATCTCTCTCTCTGTATCTCTCTCTGTTTCTCTATCTGTATCTCTCCCTCTGTATCTCTCTCGGTCCCTCTCTCTGTATCTCTATCTCTGTATCCCCCTCTCTGTATCTCTCTCTCTGCATCCCTCTCTGTGTATCTCTCTCTCTATGTATCTCTCTCTCTGTAACTCTCTCCCTGTATCTCTCTCTTCATCTCCCTCTGTGTCTCTCTCTCTGCATCTCTCTTTGTGTATCTCTCTCTGTTTCTCTCTCTGTATCCCTCTCTCTGTATCTCTCCCTGTATCTCTCTCTGTGTGTCTATCTCTGTATCCCCTCTCTGTATCTCTCTCTCTGTATCTCTCGCCCTGTATCTCTCTCTGCATCGCCCTCTGTATCTCTCTCACTGTATCTCTATCCCTGTATCTCTCTCGGTACCTCTCTCTGTATCTCTATCTCTGTATCCCCCTCTCTGTATCTCTCTCTCTGTATCTCTCGCCCTGTATCTCTCTCTGCATCGCCCTCTGTATCTCTCTCTCTACAGCCCTCTCTGTGTATCTCTCTCTCTGTATCTCTCTCTCTCTATTTCTCCCTCTGTATTTCTCTCTCTGTATCACTCTCTCTTTACTTCTCTCTGTATCTCTCTCTGTCTCTCTCTGAATCTCTCCGTACCATTCTCTCTCTCTCTGTGTCCCGATCTCGGTATCGTTTTCTATTCTTTCCATGTACTCAATGATCAGTTCTGCCGGGAAAAATACTTTTCACTCTCCCTCGGTACACGTGACAATAAACAAAAAGCAAACACAATTCTGTCCAATCCAATCTCTCTGCATCTAGCTTTCAATCTGTATTTATTTCTGTACATCACCCTCCTTCTGCACCTCCCTCTCTCTGTTTATTGCAACTCTCTCTCAGAATCTCGCTTCCTGTGTGTCTCTCTCCCTCCTTCTGTATCTCCCGTTCTCTGCATCTCTCTCTCTGTATCACTCTCGGTAACTCTCTCTCTCTGTATCTCTCTCTCTCTGTATCTCTCTATGTATCTCTCTCTGTATCTCTCTCTGTGTATCTCTCTGAATCTGTTGCAATCTCTCGCTGTACCTCTCTCTGATTATCCCCCTCTCTGCATCTCCCACTGTCTCTGTCTTATTAATCTCTATCTTTCTCTCTATATCTCAATCACTCCCTGTACCTCTCTCAGTACCTCACTCTCTCTGTATCTCCCACCGAAACATTCTCTCTGCATCTCTCTCTACTTCTTTTTTGCATCTCTATGACTGTGTGGGTCTCTCTCTCTCTCTGTATCTCTCTCTCTGTATCTCTCTGTATCTCTCTCTGTATCTCTCTCTGTATCTCTCTCTGTCTCTGTATCTCTCTCTCTCTGTATCTCTCTCTGTATCTCTCTCTCTCTGTATCTTTCTCCCTGTATCTCTCTCGGTATCTCTCTCTGTATCTCTCTCTCTCTGTATCTCTCTCTCTGCATCACTCTCTCTCTGTATCTCTTTCTGTTTCTCTCTCTGTATCTCTCTCTGTATCTCTCTCTGTATCTCTCTCTCTGTACCGCTCTCTCTGTATCTCTCGCTGTATCTCTCTCTCTCTCTCTCTCTCTGTATCTCTCTCTGCATCTCTCTCTATATCCCTCTCTGTACCTTTTCTCAGTATCTCTCTCTGTATTCTCTCGCTCTGTATCTCTCTATGTATCTCTCTCTGTATCTCTCTCTCTGTATCGTTTTCTATTCTTTCCCTGGTCTCAATGATCATTTGAGCTGAGAGAAATACTTTGCACTCTCCCTCGGTCCACGTGACAATATACAAAAAGTAAACACAATTCTGTCCAATCCAATCTCTCTGTATCTAGCTTTCAATCTGTATCTATTTCTGTATCTCTCCCTCCTTCTGCACCTCCCTCTCTCTGTTTATCGTAAATCTCTCTCAGAATCTCGCTTCCGTGTCTCTCTCTCCCTCCTTCTGTACCTCCCCTTCTCTGTATCTCTCTTGCCCTGTCTCTCTCTGTAACTCTCTCTCGCCGTATCTCACTCTGTATCTCTCTATGTATCGCTCTGTATATCTCTCTGTGTGTATCTCTCTCTGAATGTCTCACCGTATCTCTCAGAATCTCTCAGAATCTCTCTCTGTACATCTCTCTGATTATCCCCCTCTCTGCATCTCCCACTGCCTCTGTCTTATTTCTCTCCATCTTTCCCTCTATATCTCAATCTCTCCCTGTACCTCTCTCAGTACCTCACTCTCTCTGTATCTCCCTCCGGAACATTCGCTCTACGTCTCTCTCTATCTCTTTGTGTGCATCTATATAACTGTGTGCATGTCTCTCTCTCTCTCTGTGTATCTCTCTCTCTCTCTCTATCTCTGTATCTCTCTGTATCTCTCTCTGTATCTCTCTCTCTGTATCTCTCTCTGTATCTCTCTCTCTCTGTATCTCTCTCTCTGTAACTCTCTCCCTGTATCTCTCTCTTCATCTCCCTCTGTATCTCTCTCTCTGCATCTCTCTTTGTGTATCTCTCTCTGTTTCTCTCTCTGTATCCCTCTCTCTGTATCTCTCCCTGTATCTCTCTCTGTGTGTCTATCTCTGTATCCCCTCTCTGTATCTCTCTCTCTGTATCTCTTTCTCTGCATCTCTCTCTCTGTATCTCTCTCTGTTTCTCTATCTGTATCTCTCCCTCTGTATCTCTCTCGGTCCCTCTCTCTGTATCTCTATCTCTGTATCCCCCTCTCTGTATCTCTCTCTCTGCATCCCTCGCCCTGTATCTCTCTCTGCATCGCCCTCTGTATCTCTCTCTCTACAGCCCTCTCTGTGTATCTCTCTCTCTGTATCTCTCTCTCTCTATTTCTCCCTCTGTATTTCTCTCTCTGTATCACTCTCTCTTTACTTCTCTCTGTATCTCTCTCTGTCTCTCTCTGAATCTCTCCGTACCATTCTCTCTCTCTCTGTGTCCCGATCTCGGTATCGTTTTCTATTCTTTCCATGTACTCAATGATCAGTTCTGCCGGGAAAAATACTTTTCACTCTCCCTCGGTACACGTGACAATAAACAAAAAGCAAACACAATTCTGTCCAATCCAATCTCTCTGTATCTAGCTTTCAATCTGTATTTATTTCTGTACATCACCCTCCTTCTGCACCTCCCTCTCTCTGTTTATCGCAACTCTCTCTCAGAATCTCGCTTCCTGTGTGTCTCTCTCCCTCCTTCTGTATCTCCCCTTCTCTGCATCTCTCTCTCTGTATCACTCTCGGTAACTCTCTCTCTCTGTATCTCTCTCTCTCTGTATCTCTCTATGTATCTCTCTCTGTATCTCTCTCTGTGTATCTCTCTGAATCTGTTGCAATCTCTCGCTGTACCTCTCTCTGATTATCCCCCTCTCTGCATCTCCCACTGTCTCTGTCTTATTAATCTCTATCTTTCTCTCTATATCTCAATCACTCCCTGTACCTCTCTCAGTACCTCACTCTCTCTGTATCTCCCACCGAAACATTCTCTCTGCATCTCTCTCTACTTCTTTTTTGCATCTCTATGACTGTGTGGGTCTCTCTCTCTCTCTGTATCTCTCTCTCTGTATCTCTCTGTATCTCTCTCTGTATCTCTCTCTGTATCTCTCTCTTTCTCTGTATCTCTCTCTCTCTGTATCTCTCTCTGTATCTCTCTCTCTCTGTATCTTTCTCCCTGTATCTCTCTCGGTATCTCTCTCTGTATCTCTCTCTCTCTGTATCTCTCTCTCTGCATCACTCTCTCTCTGTATCTCTTTCTGTTTCTCTCTCTGTATCTCTCTCTCTGGATCTCTCTCTGTATCTCTCTCTGTATCTCTCTCTCTGTACCGCTCTCTCTGTATCTCTCGCTGTATCTCTCTCTCTCTCTCTCTCTCTCTGTATCTCTCTCTGCATCTCTCTCTATATCCCTCTCTGTACCTTTTCTCAGTATCTCTCTCTGTATTCTCTCGCTCTGTATCTCTCTATGTATCTCTCTCTGTATCTCTCTCTCTGTATCGTTTTCTATTCTTTCCCTGGTCTCAATGATCATTTGAGCTGAGAGAAATACTTTGCACTCTCCCTCGGTCCACGTGACAATATACAAAAAGTAAACACAATTCTGTCCAATCCAATCTCTCTGTATCTAGCTTTCAATCTGTATCTATTTCTGTATCTCTCCCTCCTTCTGCACCTCCCTCTCTCTGTTTATCGTAAATCTCTCTCAGAATCTCGCTTCCGTGTCTCTCTCTCCCTCCTTCTGTACCTCCCCTTCTCTGTATCTCTCTTGCCCTGTCTCTCTCTGTAACTCTCTCTCGCCGTATCTCACTCTGTATCTCTCTATGTATCGCTCTGTATATCTCTCTGTGTGTATCTCTCTCTGAATGTCTCACCGTATCTCTCAGAATCTCTCAGAATCTCTCTCTGTACATCTCTCTGATTATCCCCCTCTCTGCATCTCCCACTGCCTCTGTCTTATTTCTCTCCATCTTTCCCTCTATATCTCAATCTCTCCCTGTACCTCTCTCAGTACCTCACTCTCTCTGTATCTCCCTCCGGAACATTCGCTCTACGTCTCTCTCTATCTCTTTGTGTGCATCTATATAACTGTGTGCATGTCTCTCTCTCTCTCTGTGTATCTCTCTCTCTCTCTCTATCTCTGTATCTCTCTGTATCTCTCTCTGTATCTCTCTCTCTGTATCTCTCTCTGTATCTCTCTCTCTCTGTATCTCTCTCTGTAACTCTCTCCCTGTATCTCTCTCTTCATCTCCCTCTGTATCTCTCTCTCTGCATCTCTCTTTGTGTATCTCTCTCTGTTTCTCTCTCTGTATCCCTCTCTCTGTATCTCTCCCTGTATCTCTCTCTGTGTGTCTATCTCTGTATCCCCTCTCTGTATCTCTCTCTCTGTATCTCTTTCTCTGCATCTCTCTCTCTGTATCTCTCTCTGTTTCTCTATCTGTATCTCTCCCTCTGTATCTCTCTCGGTCCCTCTCTCTGTATCTCTATCTCTGTATCCCCCTCTCTGTATCTCTCTCTCTGCATCCCTCTCTGTGTATCTCTCTCTCTATGTATCTCTCTCTCTGTAACTCTCTCCCTGTATCTCTCTCTTCATCTCCCTCTGTATCTCTCTCTCTGCATCTCTCTTTGTGTATCTCTCTCTGTTTCTCTCTCTGTATCCCTCTCTCTGTATCTCTCCCTGTATCTCTCTCTGTGTGTCTATCTCTGTATCCCCTCTCTGTGTCTCTCTCTCTGTATCTCTCGCCCTGTATCTCTCTCTGCATCGCCCTCTGTATCTCTCTCACTGTATCTCTATCCCTGTATCTCTCTCGGTACCTCTCTCTGTATCTCTATCTCTGTATCCCCCTCTCTGTATCTCTCGCTGTATCTCTCTCTCTCTCTCTCTCTCTGTATCTCTCTCTGCATCTCTCTCTATATCTCTCTCTGTACCTTTTCTCAGTATCTCTCTCTGTATTCTCTCGCTCTGTATCTCTCTATGTATCTCTCTCTGTATCTCTCTCTCTGTATCGTTTTCTATTCTTTCCCTGGTCTCAATGATCATTTGAGCTGAGAGAAATACTTTGCACTCTCCCTCGGTACACGTGACAATAAACAAAAAGCAAACACAATTCTGTCCAATCCAATCTCTCTGTATCTAGCTTTCAATCTGTATCTATTTCTGTATCTCTCCCTCCTTCTGCAACTCCCTCTCTATGTTTATCGTAACTCTCTCTCAGAATCTCGCTTCCTGTGTCTCTCTCTCCCTCCTTCTGTACCTCCCCTTCTCTGTATCTCTCCTGCCCTGTCTCTCTCTCTGTAACTCTCTCTCGCTGTATCTCACTCTGTATCTCTCTATGTATCGCTCTGTGTATCTCTATCTGTATATCTCTCTCTGAATCTCTCGCCGTATCTCTCAGTATCTCGCAGAATCTCTATCTGTACATCTCTCTGATTATCCCCCTCTCTGCATCCCCCACTGCCTCTGTCTTATTTCTCTCCATCTTTCCCTCTATATCTCCATCTCTCCACCTGAACCGAGCTGGGACCTGTGTTCTGGCGAAAAGAGTAAATAGGGTGGTCAATAGGACTTTAAACTAGAGATTGGGGGGGGGGAAGGGAAAGTCAGGGAACCAAGAGGTGAAGGAATCAGTGGGAAGCGTAGCTGCTTAGGGTTACAAAAAATCACGAAAAGACAGAGCTCAGGAGAGGTTACGATAGTCCCCATCTCACAAAATATGACACAGTGTATGGAAAGGCTCAGTAAACCAAGGTCCACCACACTAAGAAAACAAAAAGGGACAGTCAATAGGGAATTAAAGGTGCTATATTTAAATGCCCGCAGTGTACGGAACAAGGTAGATGAGCTTGTGGCCCAGATTGTGACTGGCAGGTATGATGTGGTAGGCATCACAGAGACGTGGTTGCAGGGGGTGCAGGACTGGCAGTTAAACATCCAGGGATTTACAACCTATCGAAAAGACAGAGAGGTGGGTAGAGGGGGCGGGGTTGCCTTGTTAATTAGAAATGAAATTAAATCAATAGCACTAAACGACATAGCGTCAGACGATGTGGAGTCTGTGTGGGTAGAGTTGAGGAACCACAAAGGCAAAAAAACCATAATGGGAGTTATGTACAGGCCTCCTGACAGTGGTCAGGACCAGGGGCACAAAATGCACCACGAAATAGAAAGGGCATGTCAGAAAGGCAAGGTCACAGTGATCATGGGGGACTTCAATATGCAGGTGGACTGGGTAAATAATGTTGCCAGTGGACCCAAAGAAAGGGAATTCATTGAATGTTTACAGGATGGCTTTTTGGAACAGCTTGTGATGGAGCCCACGAGGGAACAGGCTATTCTGGACTTAGTGTTATGTAATGAGCCAGAATTGATAAAAGACCTTAAAGTAAGGGAACACTTAGGAAGCAGTGATCATAATATGATAGAATTCAGTCTGCAATTTGAAAGAAAGAAGGTAGAATCAGATGTAAAGGTTTTACAGTTAAATAAAGGTAATTACAGGCGCATGAGGGAGGAACTGACGAAAATCGACTGGAAGCAGAGCCTAGTGGGAAAGACAGTAGAACAGCAATGGCAGGAGTTTCTGGGAGTAATTGAGGACACAGTGCAGAGGTTCATCCCAAAGAAAAGAAAGGTTATCAGAGGGAGGATTAGGCAGCCATGGCTGACAAAGGAAGTCAGGGAATGCATCAAGGCAAAAGAGAGAGCCTATAATGTGGCAAAGAGTAGTGGGAAGTCAGAAGATTGGGAAGGCTACAAAAACAAACAGAGGATAACAAAGAGAGAAATAAGGAAGGAGAGGATCAAATATGAAGGTAGGCTAGCCAGTAACATTAGGAATGATAATAAAAGTTTCTTTAAATACATTAAAAACAAACGGGAGGCAAAAGTAGACAATGGGCCGCTCCAAAATGACGCTGGTAATCTAGTGATGGGAGACAAGGAAATAGCTGAGGAACTTAATAAGTACTTTGCGTCAGTCTTCACAGTAGAAGACATGAGTAATATCCCAACAATTCAGGAAAGTCAGGGGGCAGTGTTGAATATGGTTGCCATCACAAAGGAGAAGGTGCTAGAGAAACTAAAAGGTCTGAAAATTGATAAATCTCCGGGCCCAGATGGGATACATCCTAGAGTTCTAAAGGAGATAGCTGAAGAAATAGTGGAGGCGTTAGTTATGATCTTTCAAAAGTCACTGGAATCAGGGAAAGTCCCAGAGGATTGGAAAATCGCTGTTGTAACCCCCCTGTTCAAGAAGGGAACAAGAAAAAAGATGGAAAATTATAGGCCAATTAGCCTAACCTCGGTTGTTGGCAAAATTCTAGAATCCATCGTTAAGGATGAGATTTCTAAATTCTTGGAAGTGCAGGGTCGGATTAGGACAAGTCAGCATGGATTTAGTAAGGGGAGGTCGTGCCTGACAAACTTGTTAGAGTTCTTTGAAGAGATAACAAATAGGTTAGACCAAGGAGAGCCAATGGATGTTATCTATCTTGACTTCCAAAAGGCCTTTGACAAGGTGCCTCACGGGAGACTGCTGAGTAAAATAAGGGCCCATGGTATTCGAGGCAAGGTACTAACATGGATTGACGATTGGCTGTCAGACAGAAGGCAGAGAGTTGGGATAAAAGGTTCTTTTTCGGAATGGCAACCGGTGACAAGTGGTGTCCCGCAGGGTTCAGTGTTGGGGCCACAGCTGTTCTCTTTATATATTAACGATCTAGATGACGGGACTGGGGGCATTCTGGCCAAGTTTGCCGATGATACAAAGATAGGTGGAGGGGCAGGTAGTATTGAGGAGGTGGGGAGGCTGCAGAAAGATTTAGACAGTTTAGGAGAATGGTCCAAGAAATGGCTGATGAAATTCAACGTGGGCAAGTGCGAGGTCTTGCACTTTGGAAAAAAGAATAGAGGCATGGACTATTTTCTAAACGGTGACAAAATTCATAATGCTAAAGTGCAAAGGGACTTGGGAGTCCTAGTCCATGATTCTCTAAAGATAAACTTGCAGGGTGAGTCCGTAATTAAGAAAGCAAATGTAATGTTGTCATTTATCTCAAGAGGCTTGGAATATAAAAGCAGGGATTTACTTCTGAGGCTTTATAAAGCACTAGTTAGGCCCCATTTAGAATACTGTGAGCAATTTTGGGCCCCATACCTCAGGAAGGACATACTGGCACTGGAGCGGGTCCAGCGGAGATTCACACGGATGATCCCAGGAATGGTAGGCCTAACATACGATGAACGTCTGAGGATCGTGGGACTATATTCATTGGAGTTTAGGAGGTTGAGGGGAGATCTAATAGAAACGTACAAGATAATGAATGGCTTGGATAGGATGGACGTAGGGAAGTTGTTTCCATTAGCAGGGGAGACTAGGACGCGGGGGCACAGCCTTAGAATAAAAGGGAGTCACTTTAGAACAGAGATGAGGAGAAATTTCTTCAGCCAGAGAGTGGTAGGTCTGTGGAATTCATTGCCACAGAGGGCGGTGGAGGCCGGGACATTGAGTGTCTTTAAGACAGAAATTGATAAATTCTTGATTTCTCGAGGAATTAAGGGCTATGGGGAGAGAGCGGGTAAATGGAGTTGAAATCAACCATGATTGAATGGTGGAGTGGACTCGATGGGCCGAATGGCCTTACTTCCACTCCTATGTCTTATGGTCTTATGGTCTTATACCTCTCTCAGTACCTTACTCTCTCTGTATCTCCCTTCGGAACATTCTCTCTACGTCTCTCTCTATCTCTTTGTGTGCATCTATATAACTGTGTGCATGTCTCTCTCTCTCTGTGTATCTCTCTCTCTCTCTCTATCTCTGTATCTCTCTGTATCTCTCTCTGTATCTCTCTCTTTCTCTCTCTCTGTATCTCTCTCTCTGTATCACTCTCTCTGTATCTCTCTCTGTATCTCTCTCTCTGTATCTCTCTCTCTGTAACTCTCTCCCTGTATCACTCTCTTCATCTCCCTCTGTATCTCTCTCTCTCTGCATCTCTCTTTGTGTATCTCTCTCTGTTTCTCTCTCTATATCTCTCTCTCTGTATCTCTCGCTGTATCTTTCTCGGTATGTCTATCTCTGTATCCCCTCTCTGTATCTCTCTCTCTGTATCTCTCTCTCTGCATCCCTCTCTCTGTATCTCTCTCTGTTTCTCTATCTGTATCTCTCTCTCTGTATCTCTCTCGGTCCCTATCTCTGTATCTCTATCTCTGTATCCCCCTCTGTGTATCTGTCTCTCTGCATCCCTCTCTGTGTATCTCTCTCTCTGTGTATCTCTCTCTCTGTAACTCTCTCCCTGTATCTCTCTCTTAATCTCCCTCTGTATCTCTCTCTCCGCATCTCTCGTTGTGTATCTCTCTCTGTTTCTCTCTGTGTATCTCTCGCTCTGTATCTCTCTCTCTCTATTTCGCCCTCTGTATTTCTCTCTCTGTATCACTCTCTCTGTACTTCTCTCTCTGTACTTATCTCTGTCTCTCTCTGAATCTCTCCGTACCATTCTCTCTCTCTCTGTGTCCCGATCTCTGTATCGTTTTCTATTCTTTCCATGTGCTCAATGATCAGTTCAGCCAGGAAAAATACTATTCACTCTCCCTCGGTACACGTGACAATAAACAAAAAGCAAACACAATTCTGTCCAATCCAATCTCTCTGTATCTAGCTTTCAATGTGTATTTATTTCTGTACATCACCCTCCTTCTGCACCTCCCTCTCTCTGTTTGTCGCAACTCTCTCTCAGAATCTCGCTTCCTATGTGTCTCTCTCCCTCCTTCTGTATCTCCCGTTCTCTGCATCACTCTCTCTGTATCTCTCTCTGTATCACTCTCGGTAACTCTCTCTCTCTGTATCTCTCCCTCTCTGTGTATCTCTCTATGTATCTCTCTCTGAATCTCTTGCAATTTCTCAGAATCTCTCGCTGTACCTCTCTCTGATTATCCCCCTCTCTGCATCTCCCACTGTCTCTGTCTTATTAATCTCCATCTTTCTCTCTATATCTCAATCACTCCCTGTACCTCTCTCAGTACCTCACTCTCTCTGTATCTCCCACCGAAACATTCTCTCTGCACCTCCCTCTACTTCTTTTTTGCATCTCTATGACTGTGTGTGTCTCTCTCTATCTCTGTATCTCTCTCTCTGTATCTCTCTGTATCTCTCTCTGTATCTCTCTCTCTTTCTCTGTATCTCTCTCTCAGTATCTCTCTCTGTATCTCTCTCTCTCTGTATCTTTCTCCCTGTATCTCTCTCGGTATCTCTCTCTGCATCTCTCTCTCTGCATCACTCTCTCTCTGTATCTCTTTCTGTTTCTCTCTCTGTATCTCTCTCTCTGGATCTCTTTCTCTGGATCTCTCTCTGTATCTCTCTCTGTATCTCTCTCTCTGTACCGCTCTCTCTGTATCTCTCTCTGCATCTCTCTCTCTCTCTCTCTCTGTATCTCTCTCTGCATCTCTCTTTGTATCTCTCTCTGTACCTTTTCTCTGTATCTCTCTCTGTATTCTCTCGCTCTGTATCTCTCTCTGTATCTCTCTCTCTGTATCGTTTTCTATTCTTTCCCTGGTCTCAATGGTCATTTGAGCTGAGAGAAATACTTTTCACTCTCCCTCGGTACACGTGACAATAAACAAAAAGCAAACACAATTCTGTCCAATCCAATCTCTCTATATCTAGCTTAAAATCTGTATCTAGTTCTGTATCTCTCCCTCCTTCTGCACCTCCCTCTCTCTGTTTATCGTAACTCTCTCTCAGAAACTCGCTTCCTGTGTCTCTCTCTTCCTCCTTCTGTACCTCCCCTTTTCAGTATCTCTCTCTCTCTGTATCTCTCTCTGTACCTCTCTCTGTATCTCTCTCTGTAACTCTCTCTCCCTGTAACTCACTCTGTGTGTCTCTATGTATCTCTCTGTGTATCTCTCTCCGTGTATCTCTCTCTGAGACTCTCGCCGTATCTCTCAGAATCTCTCAGAATCTCTCTCTGTACCTCTCTCTGATTATCCCCCTCTCTGCATCTCCCACTGTCTCTGTCCTATTTCTCTCCATCTTTCTCTCTATATCTCAATCTCTCCCTGTACCTCTCTCAGTACCTCACTCTCTCTGTATCTCCCTCTGAAACATTCTCCCTGCGTCTCTCTCTACCGCTTTGTGTGCATCACTATGACTGTGTGTCTCTCTCTCTGTATCTCTCTCTCTGTATCTCTCTGTATCTGTCTCTGTATCTCTCTCTGTATCTCTCTCTCTCCGTATCTCTCTTCCTGTATCTCCCTCTGTATCTCTCTCTCTCTGCATCTCTCTCTCTGTATCTTTCTCTGTTTCTCTTTCTGTACCTCTCTCTGTATCTCTCTCTGTATCTCTATCTCTGTATCCCCCTCTCTGTATCTCTCTCTCTGTATCTCTCTCCCTGTATCTCTCTCTGCATCTCCCTCTGTATCTCTCTTTCTGCATCTCTCTCTCTGCATCTCTCTCTCTGTATCTCTCTCTGTTTCCCTCTCTGTATCTCTCTCTCTGTATTTCTTTCGATATCTCTATCTCTGTATCCCCTTCTCTGTATCTCTCTCTCTGTATCTCTCTCTGTATCTCTCTATGTATCTCTCTCTCTGTATCCCTCTCGCTCTGTATCTCTCTGTCTCTCTGTATCTCTCTCTTTGTATCTCTCTCTCTGTATCTCTCTCTCTGTATCTCTCTCTCTGTATCTCTCTCTCTGTCTCTCTGTATCTCTCCGTACCATTCTCTCTCTCTCTGTGCCCCGATCTCTGTATCGTTTTGTATTATTTCCATGTACTCAATGATCAGTTCAGCTGGGAAAATACTTTTCACTCTCCCTCGGTACACGTGACAAAAACAAAAAGCAAACACAATTCTGTCCAATGCAATCTCTCTGTATCTAGCGTTCAATCTGTAACTCTTTCTGTATCTCACCCTCTCCCTCCTTCTGCACCTCCCTCTCTCTGTTTATCGTAACTCTCTCTCAGAATGTCTCTCTCTCTGTATCTTTTACGGTATCCCGCCCTCTATATCTATGTATTTTCCTCTCTCTGTATCCCTCTCACTGTTCCTCTCTGTTTCCCTCTCTCTGTGTCTCTCTCTTTATTTACAGTGGCCTTGAGCAGGTATCATTATTTATAGTGGTCCCTGGGCAGTATATCATCTTCACAGTGGTCCCTGGGCAGTATATCATTATTTTCACTTGCCCCTGGGAAGAATGTCATTATGTCATTATTTACGGTGGTCTTGGGTAGCTATCATCATTTACAGTGGGCACTGGATAGTATTTCATTATTTAAAGTCTCAATGGGTCGTACATCATTGTTTACAGTGATCCATGGGTAAAATATAAATATTTCCAGTGGTCCCTGGGTAGTATATCTTTATTCACACAGGCCACTGGGTAGCATATCATTATTTACAGTGATCCCTGGGTAGTGCATCATTATTTACAGTGGTACCTGGGTAGTACATCATTATTTAGTGGTCCCTAGGTAGTATTTCATTATGTACAGTGGTCACTGGGCAGTATATCATGATTTACAGTGGTCCCTGTGTTGTATATCATTATTTTCAGTGGGCCGTGGGGAGAATATAATTATTTGCAGTGGTACCTCGGTAGTAGATCATTATTTGCAGTGGTCCCTGGGTAGAATATCATTATTTACATTCGTCCTTGGGTCGCATATCTTAATTTACAGTGGTCCCTGTGTAGTTGATCATTATTTCCAGTGTTCCCTGGGTAGAATATCATAATTTACAGTGGTCCCTGGGCAGTATGTCATTATTTACAGTGGTCCCTGGGAAGAATATCACGATTTACAGTGGTCCCTTGTAAGTAGATCATTATTTACAGTGATCCCTGGGTAGTATATCGTTATTTCCCGCTGCCGCTGGGTAGAATGAAATTATTTACAGTGGTCTCTGGTCAGGATATCATTATTTACAGTTGTCCCTGGGCAATACATCATTATTCATAGTGCCCCCTGGGTCGTATATCATTATTCATAGTGTTCCCCGCCTGGTATGTCTTTTTCACAGTGATCTCTGGGTAGTGTATCATTACTTACAGTGGTCCCTGGGTAGTATTTCATTATTTATAGTGGTCACTGGGTAGAATATCATTATTTTCAGCTATCGCTGAGTTGAATATCATTATTTGCAGAGGTCCGTGGACAGTATTGCATTATTTGCAGTGGCCCCTGGCTAGGATATCATTGTTTACTTTTCTCCCCGGGTAGAATATCATTATTTACAGTGGACCCAGGGCAGTACATCATTATTTACAGTAGTCCCTGTGTAGTTAAGCAATATTTACAGTGGTCCCTGGGTAGTATATCATTATTTACAGTGGTCCCTGGGCAGGATATCGTTATTTACAGTGTTCCCTGGGTAGTATATCACACTTAAAGAGGTCCCTGGGTAGTATATCATTATTTTCAGTTGTGCCTGGCAATCTATCATTAGTCACGACATTAACTGGACACCGAGAACTGACATAAATGGCCACCTGCTGGTTGTGCAATTTGTTTTGACAGATTCCCAGAGAGAGACGTGAATAATGATATTTTGCCCAGCGACAGTCCACAGAAAGAACACGGCTGAAAACAAGGAAGGGAGAAAAGAAAGGGGGTGGGTAAGGGGGTACACAAGGAGAAGGGAGACCACACCCCTGATAGGTCAGGAAGGGGATCACGGAGGCTCTGCGGCAGAGAGAGGGGTAGGGTTAGGGAAAGGGCGCATGGGGGGGGGGGGGAGAGGAGAAGGGTTAGGGAAAGGGCGCATGGGGGGGGGGAGAGGGGTAGGATTAGGGAAAGGGAGGCTGGGGAGGAGGTGAAGGGTTAGGGAAAAAGGGTCTGGGGGGGAGAGAGGGGAAGGGGTAGAGAAAGGGGGCTGGGGGAGCAGGGGGAATGGTTAGGGAAAGGGGGACTGGGGAGAGAGGGGAAGGGTTAGGGAAAGGGGGGCTGTGGAGAGAGGGAAAGGGTTAGGGAAAAGGGGGCTGGGGGGGATAGGGGAAGGGTTGAGGAAAGGGGGGGTGGAGGAGGGGAACGGTTAGGGAAAGGGGGGCTGGGGGGAGAGAGGGGGAGGGTTAGGGAAAGGGGCTGTGGGGGGAGAGGGGAAGGGTTAGGGAAAGGGGGGCTGCGAGGGGAGAGAGGAGAAGGGTCACGGAAAGGGGGCTGGGAAGAGAGAGGGGAAGGGATAGGGAAAGGGGGCTGGGGGAGAGAAGGGAAGGGTTAGGGAAAGGGGGGCTGTGAGGGAGCGAGGGGAAGGGCTAGGGAAAGGGGGGCTGGGGGAGAGGGGAAGGGTTATGGGAAGAGGGCTGGTGGAAAGTGGAAGGGTTGGGGAAAGGGGGCTGGGGAGAGGGGAAGGGTTAGGGAAAGGGGGCTGCGGGGGGTGGAGGGGAAGGGTTAGGGAAAGGGGAGCTGGGGAGAGGGGAGGGGTTGGGAAAGGGAGGCTGGGGAGAGAGGGGAAGGGTTAGAGAAAGGGAGGCTGGTGGGGAGAGGGAAAGTGTTAGTGAAAGGGGGCTGGGGGTTGAGGGGAAGGGTTAGGGAAAGTGGGACTGGGGGGTGAGAGGGGACGGGTTAGGGAAAGGGGGGCTGGGGGTGAGAGGGGAAGGGTTAGGGAAATGGAGGCTGGGGGAGAGAGGGGAAGGGTTATGGAAAGGGGGGCTGGGGAGCGGGGAAGGGTTAGGGAAAGGGAGGCTGGGGGAGCGGGGAAGGATTAGGGAAAGTGGGCTGTGGGGAAGAGAGGGGAAAGGGTTAGGGAAAGGGAGTTGGGGGGAGAGGGGAAGGGTTAGAGAAAGGGGGCTGGGGAGAGAGGGGAAGGGTTAGGGAAAGGGGGCTGTGGGGGAGAGAGGGGAAAGTTTAGGGAAATCGGGGCTGGGGGAATAGAGGGGAAGTGTTTGGGAAAGGGGGCTGTGGAAGAGAGGGGAAGGGTTAGGGAAAGGGTGCCTGCGGGGGAGAGGGGAGGGTTAGGGAAAGGGGCGCTGGGGTGGGGGGGAGAGAGTGGAAGTACCGGCGAAGGGGTACTGTCACACACACAGACAGACACACACAGATACTAACACAAACACACACAGACAGTGGTGGGTCTAAAAATATTGGTTGCCAGGAGACAAAGGGGACCCACCCACAACTACAATGCAATCGTTTAATTTTCATAACGAATCAATAACATTTTCAAAAAATACATATGGAAAAAAGGGTACAATTAAAATGTTTGTGGAAAAAATGTGTATTTCTTAGTAATTACAGTGTACATAGAACATAGAACAGTACAGCACAGAACAGGCCCTTCGGCCCTCGATGTTGTGCCAAGCAATGATCACCCTACTTAAACCCACGTAACCCGTATACCCGTAACCCAACAATCCCCCCATTAACCTTACACTACGGGCAATTTAGCATGGCCAATCCACCTAACCCGCACATCTTTAGACTGTGGGAGGAAACCGGAGCACCCGGAGGAAACCCACGCACACACGGGGAGGACGTGCAGACTCCACACAGACAGTGACCCAGCCGGGAATCGAACCTGGGACCACTGGAGCTGTGAAGCATTGATGCTAACCACCATGCTACCGTGAGGCCCCTCATGTACTGTACATATTACTGGCAGTAGATACCAAATGTAAATAGAGAATGTTATAATTGAATTTTTTATTTATTTTTTAAAATTTTAAGTAATTGGTTGATATTTTTAAATAGTTTACTGCACAATTTCCACATTAACAGATAGTTCAAAAGCACAATAGAGCATTGCATACAGTCCACTATATTAAGAGCAATCGTTTGTGTTCGCTAGATGATTGTGCGAATCTGCCAATAATTGCTTCTGCATCCAATTCATCTAACAATTCCTTTTCAATGGATAGCAACATGTATGATTCCAAATTCTCCTCAGACAGCGAATTTCTTAACCTTGTCTTTATGACCTTTAGCTTTGAAAATGTCCCCTCACATTGGACTTGAGTAACTGATAGTGTGCAGATGACTTTATAAAGTTAATAAAGGTTATCATATGCCTTGTCGTGAAGTCTGTTGGATGCCAGAATTTTTAGTACACACGATGGGCAAGTGCTGCAAATTTTACAATTGTTGCAACTGGAATCCACATTCTCACCATCATTAAGCAATAGCTTTAATACATCAAAGTTTGAAGCAAAAGAAAACAATTCTAATATTACTTGATCTTTGCTGATTTGCGGAAACAGCTTAATAATATCTTCCAATGCTTCATCTTCAAGGCCCTTCTCTGCAATAGTTTTAAACTTTGCTGGGTCCAAGCAGGACAAATCTTTATACAACTGTTTGTGTTGTACAAAGCGTGATTCTAGTGACTGGACAATGCGATCCATTATTAGGTTAAACACATTTACTCGAAAATCAGCTAGAGAATCTAAGGAATTTATTTCATCATCAATAAGCTCATCTGCCATTCTTTTCTTCTTCCTCTGTCTCTTAACTGGCAATGCTGTTTCCAACGCATCAATTTCCAATGTTTGATTTTCATCCATATTCATCTGTGAAATCCTGTCATTACATTTATTTACAAATTCCAAAGCCTTACTGTGAACGTTATCAAATGTTCTTGTCTGTTCCTTCAACTTTGTTGTAGCTGAATCTACCAAACTCCATGCATTAAACATATCTAAACCACTTGTCTGTAGATAACTTGTTAACGGGGTTGTAGTTTCAAATATATACAAGTAAGTAAATGCTGTCAATATGGTTTCAAACTTTAGAAGGCTTTGAAGTAAAACATTTGCTTCATGTTTTGTTTTTGCATCAAACTTTTCTGAATCTTGTATCATTGATAAGCATGTCAATAGATTTACGAAAGTACTGGCAGCGGCATCATCAAAACGTCCAAGTATAGTTATTGCTGCATTGGATTTTCCTGACCATCTGGTCTCACCAATTGGCGTTAATCGTTTCATTTTTTCCCGTCCTAGATGTTTTCCAACAACTTCTATCCATACAGCCATTCTCTTGTATGATGCTTTCACAAAAGTTTCTATATTCTGCAGCAAATTGAAAAAAGAAACTGCAGGCACACAACATTTTGTTGTTTCAGTTGTCACCAAATTCAAGACATGGGCATAGCACCATATATGAACATGTTAATCAGCCACATCAGCAACTTTACTTTGTAAACCATTATACTGGCCATGGTAGCTTGCATCGCCATCTGTGCTATCAGATAAACATTTTTGGGGGTCAATTTTAAGATGCTGTAATGTTTCAATCAATAGATCAAAAAGTACCTGTCCTGTACCATCATTACATGGCACAACTGAAAGTAGTCGCTCACAGATAATACCTTTAAGCACATACCGAATAATAATGCTAAACTGATCGATGGATGAATTATCTTGTGTTGAATCAACCTGAATAGAATAATATTTTGCTTGAGAAACTTCATGACTAATTCTTTCTTGCATCGTATTCTTCATAATTTTGATTAACATGTTTATAGTTGTTTTACTCAGGTATGTAACAAGTCCACCACGGCCTTTACTTTGAGCCTTTCTTTGTTGCTCTAATCGTTTGATTCTTTGTTTAGACTTGTTTTGCACTGCATAAACATGAGCTGCCATAATGGGGTCATATTTTGCCATCAACTGCACTGTAGCTAAAAAATTGCCATGATTCAGAACCTCATTATCTAGAGTGTAGGCCGATTTATTTCTGTGACCTAGAAAAGGAAGTGCTTGCTTGCCTAACATCTTTATGATGTCTATAATCCTCATGACAATACTTCTCTGCTTCAATACATCTTCTTTCCTTTTAATTAGTGATGCTGCAAAAAATTTATCTAAGGTGCCATCATTAACCACATTGATACATTGCTGAGCATTTCTGACATGTGTTGTTGTCGATTCATGTAAACTCAAGCTCTGGCTAATACGCCTGTAGTCACTAAAGCCACGTACAAAGGGTGATGGATTACAAGTGTTGGTAAACTCAAAGGCTAAGCAGTATGAACGATATAAGCATCTATTTTCTTTGTTATATGTTAGCCATTTTCTTGGGACTGAGTCATTCATAATTTTCCTCTCATACAAACGAGCATCAAATGGCAGATCATCAAGTGGCTGAAGTGGATGTTCAGCAAAAAACTGTTTTAGCTTTGCTCGTGATGGATATTGGAAGATTCCAGTAATTGATCTTTCATTTTCTTGCGTAGGTTCATTTACAGGATGTGCTTCGGAAACCAAGTCATTTATGCTTGAAGGAATATCTGATTCCCTGTCACTAGCTGAAACTATGTGTTTAGATGTTGCAACTACAGGCAGTACAGATACCGGAACAAGGAAGCCAGAAGAAATATTGGGCCTGGGTTGATTAGTAATGGATGCACTTGTATTTGTCTCTACATTCAAAGTAGCTCATCTCTGTTCTTGTAACTCGCATGTCATTGCATCATCACCATGAGCATTGTTTCTTGCTTCTTGATTATTTGTTGCAGAACTGGATATTGATGTGGATTGCGCTTGTGGTATTATAAACTCTGTAATAGGCCTGCATCGCTTGGCTGATTCCTTCCTTTCGGATTCTTTTTGTTCTTTGCGTTTTAGTGAACCAGATTTATGCTTTTTCTTTTCCATGCTGGTAGGGGTAATATTCCTGAAATAAAAACGTAATTAAAAATAGCCCACATTGGGAAAAATGAATATTGATGACTGCAAGAATAACTTGAAGGAACGCCAGATAAACCCCTACTTGATAAAAAATATAAAATAACTTACTTACACTTCAATAGGCTATGTTCATGAGTCAATACTACTGTGGCCTATGCAGCTTCAGAAGAGGAGACAATCCACTGTCCAGTGTTCACACCAGCAAGCAACTGAGACAACTGTTGAAACTTAGAATTTTGGTCCGACTATAGTAAGACATTAAGAATGGTCCCACGACCAAAGTTAACATGTCCAGTTTGAGACCAGTGTGGTGTTACAAGTCGCAACCCTTTGAGTTTACCGATCATAGCTTATCACTTCAATATCTTTGACTTCATGATTCACGGTCAACGGTACCGCTTCTCCTTTTCGGTGACCTCACGACCCTAGGTACTGCTTGATATCCTTTCAAGTTGCCGACCATCTCAAATCACGAACTGTAACTTTATCTTTAAATTCACACACTCTTGCTGAAAACGTGGATTTCCAACTATATCCGACCCGGGTGACACCACCCCCCCCCCCCCCCCCCCCCCCGACTCCACTCCTTTTCACATCCGTTTAACACTGCTTCGTTCCTTCATACACTGAGTGATTATTTGTTTGTTTCTTTATTGTATTTTTATTTGGTATTGCTCATTTTAAAAACAATTATATTTTATCAAGTTAGGATACAAATCTCAGGAAAGAAGTTGGAGATTTATTTATCTAATTAATTATAATTTTTAAGGGTCCTTCAGAGATTCACAGACCCCTTCTTGGCTCTCCGGGCCCTGGACCGATGAACCAAGACTACTGCTTGATATCCTTTGAAGTTGCCGACCATCTCAAATCACGAATTGTAACTTTATCTTTAAATTCACACACTCTTGCTGAAATCATGGAATTTCCTTAATTATGCCCGACCCGGTCCCCCTGTTCCATATCCTTCCACTACCTTCCCTGCTTTGTTCCTTTTCATGCACTGCTTATGTGTGTCCTGTTCTCTTTTTTTTTCTTATTCCTTTTTATTACTAAAACAGTTGTCTGTGTTTGTTTCTTTATTGCATTTTTATTTGATATAGGGGGCCCACTTCATCAGGGGCCCACTTGCCATCGACAAGTTGACACCCTGGCCAGTCCGCCACTGCTCATGCCCTCTACTATCTTGAAGGACAAGGGCAGCAGATATCTGGAGTTTCCCCTCCAAGCCACTCACCATCTGACTTGGAAATATATACCTGTCTTTCACTGTCATTGGGTCAAAATCTGGGAATTTCCTCCCTAAAACACTATGGGTGTTCCTGCACCACATTGACTGCAGAGGTTCAAGACTGTAGCTGAGTACTATCACCTCGGCGGCAATTAGGGGTGGGCAACAAATGCTGGCCGGACGAGAGTCACCCACACGCTCGTAACTGATTGTTTTTTTAAATAGCAGATTCTGTGCACCAGTCCAAGAATCGTACTTCAGCTCAATCCCTTCATAGGCTCCTTTTTTCCGAGCGAACATCATCAGACTGGATTGAAAGCAGATCACTTTCCTTTTTAAAATAAATTGTCTCATTAACCGGCTCAGCCACTCTTCACCATCCTTTCATTATCCACCTCCGAAATAATAGGGTTTTTGGTTGATTATTTTGAGCAAAGGAAAGCGATAACCGCAGGATGTCAGTTGCACTTATCAGAAACAAATTCCACCAGGTGACATGTGATTTCAAACGAGTTTTACTGGCCGTTTGAAAATTGTTTCTACCAATTGCGTATTAAGAAATGGTGAAAGTGGCAGCATTAACACGATATTTTAGTTATTATTATTTTTCATAACCACGTGTGTGAGAGTTTCAAAAGAGATTTTGTAAAGTGGTGTGAACAATTAAAGAGAGGGTGAACAATGCTGTTAATTGGATTACATCCTAACGTCATTAATATGTAACCTTGGACAATCAAATTCGGAAAGTGACTAACACCGACAGGTTAACGTGGTCCAAACTGATTGATGTGACCAAGAGTACTTCCGGTTCGTTAATTGACTTACACATTTATTCAATGATCATCTGGCTGGATTTTCCGATACAATTTATGTTCAAGATGAGGCAAATAAAATAATTGCAAATTGATTTTATGAAATTTAGCCCTTCCGCGTCTAATTTGATTTATTGGTATAATTTCAATGGTCGTCGAGATACACCACTGACAGAACACATCGTTTGTCCACATGTTTCATCAATTAGCTTCAGATGGTAGTTTATTGGAAAGGAAATGTTACAGCAAGGAGCACATTGTCTTTTCTACTCACCTTTTCACACCTCTTTAGTAATTGGGCCCATAGCTCCAGGTTGCCGTTTTCTCGTTGTTCTGCCTTCTATCCTCTATGTTACCGGGGAGATTTGTGCTGTGGTTGGATCAGGTGTGCTTGGTTGTGTGGAATCTACTTCTGCTCTGACAGAGGAGTTCAGGAGCGGCAGGGTCAAGGATCATCATGCAGATCTGTCTCCCAACACTCCTTATCATTATATCACCTGTCGGTAATTATTTCCTTCGTGCTTAAAATATATCCACCTCCACAACTCTCCCCACCCAGCCCAAAATTCATAGTACAACCGCCTCCCCACCCAAACACTGCCCTGATCCGGGTGTCAGTACAGGCAATATAATAGTGGCAATGATGCCGGTGAATTCTTTGCGAACATTTAATTCAGATATGAGACATGGCGGTTCGGTCCCGTAAAAAGCTCATTTATTTGCCTTTTTATCCAGAGTATTATCCCTCACAATTAGACTGTGGCTTACAGACATTTGCAGAAACTGACCTCAAAGAGCATTCTGTTAAACACTTTATTTTAAATGTTACAAGCAAATGTTGTGAAGGGTTGGTTCTCAGTAAATAAAGATAAAGAAAGCTAGAAAGGGAGGAACGAAGGAAGGGAAGGAGAAAGGAACGACGGAAGGAACGAAGGAAAGAAGGACGGAAGGAGAAAAAGAAGGAAGGAAGAAAAAAACATAATAATAAAGAGCATTCTTATAGACAGCGTCTGTGACGTCCTCAGACTGGTAGCCAATTAGGAATTTTCATGTTGCAATGTAGTTTTCCATACAGTAAATTAGCGTCTCATCCAGGAAGGCAGCAACTCTGATAGTTGGTATTAATTCAGGCCGACAAGAGATATTCGGGACAGTAGTGTAGGCCTGACATATCTCAAATCCGGGAGCTATCACCAGGACAATCTGATTCTGGCGAGAGAGGGGGATTTGTGACTCCTGCCGAAGCCAATGGACTTTTGAATGGCTCTCCGCATCTTCTAGACTCATCGCACGGAGATGGAGCCATGAGATTGAGCATACTGTGTGCCGCACTGAACTATGCTGGTCGAAGTGAATTAACCAGAGGAGGTTACAAAGTGTATCTTTACCGTTTGAAGCAACCAGTGAAGGGCCATATCAGCACGTTTTTCAGCTCCTCTCGGAACTTGGTCTGGGCCACTGCATAGATGAAGACGTTGTTGCAGGAACTGACTAGCTGGAGCATGTTGCCTGTCTCCTGAAGGATGTACTGCGGGTCACTGAAATCCGAGCTGTTAAAATAGCCCTTGCCTTTAATCCGCACATAGAGGAAATGTACGACATACGTGGTCCAGAGAAGAAGGAAGCTGAGCGCAATGGCGAAGAGAAGGACAATGGACTTCTTTCTGTTGGCCATCTCTGAGTCTCCGTGACTGTCAGCGCCCCGAAGCCTCTTACGGGCTATGTTGGCTGCTAAGATGTGTCTTACAGTCAGGGCGTTGAGAAGCAGAATAAAGAAGAATGGGAAAAAGGGGGTTAAGATGCGGTCCAGCCAGTCGTAAGCCTTCCAGGCGGGCATAGTGAAATAGGTGGACCTGCGGTCACAGAACCAGGGGACCCCATCCAGGATGTACAATGGCCGCCAGACAAAGTACAAAGGGGCGTTCTTGACGCAGCTAATGGCACAGATCAATCCTATCACCAGCAATGCAGTTTTCTCAGTACAGTATCTGGTCTTCAGGCTCTGACAACAGATGGCTATAAAACGGTCGATGGTGAAGGCCACGGTCACCCAGACTGAGCAATCCCGTGTGGCAAAGCCCAGCATGATGCTTACTGCACACGCAGGGGTCGTGGACAAGACACTGTTAGGAAAGTAGATGCGGCCAATCCGGTTGAGGATGACGTTAGTGATGATGACCAGGAAATCGCTCACGGCTATCGCCACCAGGTAGTAGGTGATGCACCAGGAGAGCCCGCACCGTCCTCGGCATAAGGTTATCATTGCCAACAAGTTGGCTGTGAGAGATAAAACGAGCAAGATGTCAACGAGCGAACGCCAAACAACAACTACTATCCCTCCAATGAGTTGAAATATCCTTCCTGCTGAGTCACTTTGCCACCACGAGATTCCAAATCTTCCAAAGCTATTGGTCTTTGTTCAATATCCAAAGCTGACAAATGTGTCACTATAGACAACATTGCGAAAAGACCCAGCCACACATCCAATTCTCTGGTAACTGAATCAATTCCCATGGCTCACCTTTCTGCTGAAGCTCAACGGAAACATTTGGTGTCAGTGCCTTTATTCAGACCAAATTACGTCCATTCATTAGCCCTGTACCCACTGATCTACACTGACCCCCAATCCGGCAACGTTTTGGTTTTAATAATCCCATCTTCTAATTTTCAAACCTCTCCAGACTCCTAGCCCTGCCCGTGAGGGGGCGGCATGGTAGCACAGTGGTTAGCACTGTTGTTTCATAGCGCCAAGGTTCCAGGTTCGATTCCTGGCTTGGGTCACTGTCTGTGTGGAGTCTGCACGTTCTCCCCGTGTTTGCGTGGGTTTGCTCCGGGTGTTCCTGTTTCCTCCCACAAGTCCCGAAAGACGTGCTTGTTCGATGAATTGACATTTAGAATTCTCCCTCGGTCGAATGTGGTGACTAGGGGCTTTTTGCAGTACTTGCATTGCAGCGTTCATGTAAGCCTAGTTGTGACACTAATAAAGATTATTATTATTGATGTAACATCGTAGAACTATCCGAGGACTCAGCATATCTGCCATACGGACCTCGAGGACCATTGGCATTAGTCGGTCATTAGTAACTGTTCTGCCTTTCGCTCTGAGGAATTCAACTCTGGAATTCCCTCCCTCAACACCTCCATCTTACCATCCTTCTTTAGGAGGCTCGTTATAACCTAACGTTTGGCTGAGATTCAGGCTCAACTGTCTACTTCTGCCATTCAGTATCAAATGTGCTTGTCAGAGTTCTCGTGAAGCATCCTCACCATACGCGCCTGAGTATCTGAAGGAACAAGTAAAACCCATCTTCTCAAGTAAAAATAGAACTGAACAATACCTGTTGACCTTGCAATGACACAAACATCCCGTTATGTATTGACAAATAATTATCCAAAATTTACAAAAACTGCTACCAGAACAAAAAATACATACTAAATTAAATATCTAGAATAATCACTGATCTCTTCCCAACGTTGCTTTAATTCGTTCCTCAAGCCACATTAATATATCGATGTTCCTTCACTATCACTGTGTCAAAATCCTGGAACACCTAGGGGCAGCAGGGTAGCATGGTGGTTAGCATAAATGCTTCACAGCTCCAGGGTCCCAGGTTCGATTCCCGACTGGGTCACTGTCTGTGTGGAGTCTGCACGTCCTCCCCCTGTGTGCGTGGGTTTCCTCCGGGTGCTCCGGTTTCCTCCCACAGTCCAAAGATGTGCGGGTTAGGTGGATTGGCCATGCTAAATTGCCCATAGTGTCCTAATAAAAGTAAGGTTAAGGGGGGGGGGGTTGTTGGGTTACGGGTATAGGGTGGATACGTGGGTTGGAGTAGGGTGATCATGGCTCGGCACAACATTGAGGGCCGAAGGGCCTGTTCTGTGCTGTACTGTTCTATGTTCCTTCCTCCCTCCATCAAGGCTTGCAGTTGTTCAAGCAGGCAGCTCATCACCAACTTCTTAAGGGCAACGTGGGTCGCACAATAAATTTTGGCCGAGCCCAGGCCATATCCCCGAGAAGAATACAAAATTAATAAATGTAACTGTTGGGACACCCCACTGTAAAGTAACTGTTACAATTTTCCAGAGATTGCACTGTACATTCGTGCAAACACACTTTTATATTTCAATTAATCTCATATAACGAGTAGATTGTAATAAATCATCTTCTGAAGTTCCAATAATATCAAAATACATTATGTTACACCATGGTGCTCTGTTGTTCCACACAACGCTAAAACACTAGTTAGCATTTAACCACATCAGCATAAAAGCTGATGTTTAATCATATAAATAATACATAAGCCAAATCGGCCTTCTTGAAAGTGAACCCTGGGAAAGCAACGGGTCATGACGGAATGCCTGGTCGTGCACTCAGATCCTGCGTGGACAAACTGGCCCGGGTGTTTTCCCCGGAATCTTCAACCCCCTCCTACACTATTCCAAGGTTCTCACCTGCTTTAAGAAGACCACCACCGTACCGGTACAAAGAAGAACCAGGCAATGTGCCTCAACGATTGCTGTCCGATGGCCTTGACAGATATCATTATTGAGTGCTTGTTCTTAAGTCACATCAACGCCATACTCACAGAATGCCTTGATCCACAGCAATTCGCACACTACATCACCCGGTCCACAGAAGACACCATCTTCCTGGCCCTACACTCACTCCTGAAACATCTCGAAAACATCGACTCCCACGTCAGACTCTTTACATTGACTACAGCTCCGCAATGAAGACACAAAGCCTGTAGGGACCGGTTTAGCACAGTGGGCTAAACAGCTGGCTGGTAATGCAGAAAAAGACCAGCAGCTCGGGTTCAATTCCCGTTCCAGCCTCGCCGAACAGGCGCCGGTATGTGATGACTAGGGGCTTTTCACATTAACTTCATTGAAGCCTACTCGTGATAATAAGTGATTATTATTACAATCCCAGCCATGCTGATATCAAAACCTAGTACATGGCTCCTCACTCTGCAACTGGATCCTCGACTTCCTGACCTGTAGAGAACAATCAATAAGGATAAAGAAACACATCTCCTCCATGATAGTGCTCAATACCAGCCCCGCAAGGCTGTGTACCTAACCCCAACTATATTCCCCATACACGCTCAACCGTGTAACCAAATTTGACGCCAACTCCATCTACAAGCTTGCTGATCGCACAGCCAGGGTGGGTCGCATCTCGAACAATGATGAGTCAGAGTACAGGAGGGAGATAGAGAACCTAGTGTAGTGGTGTAAGGACAACAATCTCTCCTTCAACGTCAGCAAACTTAAGGAGCTTGTCATTGACTTCAGGAAGTGAAGTATCGTACACACCTCTGTCTGCATCAGCGGGCTGAGGTAGAGATGGCTGACATCTTCAAATTCCTAGGTATGCACATCACCAACAATCTGTCCTGTTCCACCCACGTCGATGCTACGCCCATGAAAGCACCACAGCGCCTAAACATCCTCAGGAAACAATGGAAATTCGGCATGTCCACTTTGACTCTCACCAATTTTTACAGATGCACCATGGAAAGCATCCTATCTGGCTTCCTCATAGCCTGGTATGGCAATTGCTTGGCTCAAAACCGGAAGAACCGACAGACAGTCGTGAGCACAGTACAGTCCATCACGTGAACCTGCCTCCCATCGATTGACTCTGTCTATATCTCCCACTACCTTGGGAAAGCGGATAGCATGATCAAATATCCATTCCACCGGGTTATTCTCTGTCCCAACCTCTTCAATCGGGCAGGAGATACAGACCGCTGAGAATACTAACAGATTCAAATAAAGCTTCTTCCCCACTTTCAACTGACTCCTGAGTGGCCCTCGTATAGTCTGAACTGATCTCTTCAAACATCTTCCCTACTGAGTAGTACTGCAATCTGGATGCTTGACCCGGTGTCTGTGTCGATGTATTTACATTGTGTATTTATCGTACGTCCCATGTTTTTTCATCTATGGAACTGTCTGACTGGACTGTACACAGAACAGTACTTTTCAGTGTGCCTCGGTACATGTGACAATAAATCAATTCCAAATTTAAATAACATTGTTTAGACAATGCCATACACAACAATTCATATCTCAGCGATAACAAATTATTTATATAACCCTGCAGCAAAATTATTTATTATAACCGTGCAGCAAAATAATGGCAATGATATCTTGTAGTGCCCCACAATAGAAGTGCAAGTAATACACTTTATTTTACCATTACCCGGTGTTATAAATACGTTACCTATAAATATAATTGCCTGTTTGAATTTCCTTTCACACAGAAAAATACTCTGCCCGATCTTAAAAGGGAAGATACATAACTTCTGAACATTTATAAAAAAATAACTTTTTGTATATCCAGTAGTTACCTGGGGCGCCAATAAGAGCAAGGATGGGATAGCAAACGGCAAAGACAAGGCCGTTTGCTGGGCCATGCATCTTCTTTCGGAAACTAAACGAAACGCAAGAGCTATACACTGCAGCACTGCTTCTCATTCAAAACGTCCCTCATTTATTCCAAGTGAGAATCTCCAGAGGGACAATTAACTTACATGTTTGTTACGATTCTATGAACAAACAGATTATCTCATCGATTCTTCCATTTGTAACAATGGCAATGTGGATGATTCCAATCTGCTTACGGGCGAACAACAAGATGCAGATTGCATGGTTTTTCCCACTCCACAAATCATGCCTCTTCCTTTCCAAATAATGTAGCCTCTTGTGGTGGATTCTGAACTGAGATCCACCCACTCGCTACAAAAAATCCTCAGCTTTTCCCATCTCTGACATGTCCCCAATTATAATGTGGAGATGCCGGTGTTGGACTGGGGTGAGCACAGTAAGAAGTCTTACAACACCAAATTAAAGTCCAACGGGTTTGTTTCAAACACTAGCTTTCGGAGCACAGCTCCTTCCTCAGGTGAATCAGGTGACCTATGCTCTGAAAGGTAGTGATTCGAAACAAACCTGTTGGACTTTAAACTGGTGTTGTAAGATTTCTTACTATGTTCCCAATTACTTCGCCCTTTTCCTTGACATAATAGTTCATGCAATTTGTTAATTTGTAACCGTTGTAATGTTCATGACATATTATAACACATTTTAATCTTTTAATGGTACAGCTTTTCCCTCACAGATAAGTAAATTCACAGAATATTTTTTTCTGTATTCGAACTATAATTTTCGTCTGTTGCACAAACGTGAAAACAATTACACTCCAGACACGAAAATCGACGGTGCGCTAAATAGCGAGGAGGGAAGACTTAGATTATAGGACTGGATAGACTGGCTGGTCAGATGGGCAGAACAGTGGGAAATTTTAATATAACCCGAAAAAGTGTGAGGCTCCCCCTTTTTATCAGCTCAAACTTTATTCGTATTAGTTTTGTAGTTTCATATTAAAATCGCACGGACGAAAAAGAACAATTTTAGCATATGTAAAAGGAGACTTCTTGCTTTATTTGTTTTGAGTGGATTTTGGTCACCAGCTTCGTATCCGCATGTAAGAAAGTGGAGGAAGATTGATATCATCATTGATCAACAATAAAGCAGAGTGTTTGTGGTTGAACTGTTGAGGTAACGGGCTAAGGCAATAAACAGATCGCGGGAATGAATTTGTCAATATAGATACTCTATTCTGAAATCCCTCGGATTTCAGGAACTCGTCCGACAGCTGTCCTACCGCACATGCAACAGGGAAATAAAAGCTGAATCAGAAGAGTCATCCATTGAAACGTTAGCTCTTTTCTCCCTCCACAGGTGCTGCCAGACCGGTTGAGATTTTCCAGCATTTCCTGTTTATATTACATGAACGAGCAGTTTGTATTTAATAACCAATCTAAACAGACTCAAGCTCTTTTCTCGAGAAACAACAAGCCTGAGAGATGACCTGAGAGAAATGTGAGGCCTTGTCCCAGTTTCGTCAGGGACTCGAGATGAAATGTATTCATTCTGTTATGGGCCGGGGCTTAGAAACGCCAAAGTGTAATATGAAGCTCCCATGACCTATAACATGTGTGTTGAATTTGGCTAGGATGAGCACAAGAGCTTTCACTTCACACATCCTTCCTAGGCGCTTTTATCAAAACAAAGGTTATTATAAGAATGTAGTTAACATATATAAAACGCTTATCAAGAATGTGATATCAATGACAAACATGAAAGAACACACAGCAGCTACAGTAATCTAAGTATATATCTCTTCACGAATTCCTCTTAGTAGCTGTTCCAATTCAATACAAAATCCAATACACCAAATCTCCGTTCAAGGGCAACACACTGTAATCTCACTTGAATGGAACTGCTCCTTTCCCTGAGATCCAACCTCCAACCAGCAGATTCAAAACTCCTTCCAGAAAGCAACTCTATCTTCAAAGTTACCAATGCAGTTTGCCACACCCAATGTGCTTTCTGCTCACTGGAACAGTTTTAAACTAAACACGGAAACACTGCTTCTCATCTTCTTCAGTCCAAAGCAACAAACCGAAACTCAAACCAAAAATTCTAAACCCCCTCTCACCGGACAGCCACAGCCTCCCAGGAAATCAAGATGGGATCTTCAGTTGAAAGGGATATTTTGTCTGTGTGTTTGAGCGAGCGATAGGGAGGGAGAGAGAATATTTGTCCGAGAGATCGTGTGTGTATATGTGTGTGTCTGTGTGTCTATGTGCGTGTGTGTGTTTCTGTGCACTTGTGTATGTGAGAGAGAATTTATGTGTGTGTTTGTTTGAAGCACATCATGTGCCCAACAGAGTTTCTCAAAAATTACAGGCATCCTTCTATTTACAATAGATTCACAGTAAACACATCCACTTCATATTGGTTTATTCATACGGAATCTTTGCTGATAACCGAGGAGGTCAGTTTTTGACAGTTAGGTTTTGACACCAATGCTGCAAATGAAGCTACCAGTTGTCATTGTGGGTTGTTATTTTCTATGCTTGTGTCGATTGCAAAGACGCCAAATCCACTGGTCGTGGTCGATCTCACCAAGCCATTGGAGGTGTAACGATTTTTCACAGCTGACAGCTGGTGTCTCCCAAGTACGGTCATCAATTTTTTTGGGGAGGGTCTTCATAACACACTTGATCTAATCCTTGAAGCGGAACACTGACCTCCCCACTCGATGTGTGGCGCCGGTTACATCACTATACAGAAATGCCTTGGGAATGTGACCACGTTCCACCCTTTGATCATATCAGAGCCGTACATACCCCCTCTGTTTAATTTGATTCTGAGAGTGTTGAAAGCTCTGCCTTTGAGAATACTGTTGCATACTGATTTTGTCCTGCTGGTACATGAAATGACCTCATGATCCAAATATTACAACCGTCAATGTAATCCTCAATGTAATCATGTTCCTGCTTTCTGCCTTCGACATGAAGATTCGTCACTAGCAGTCAAGAATCACCAGCACCGCAGGAAGATCGTCACCCTCCTCTTTGCGATGTCCCGCTCGTTAGTCCCTGATAACCTTCGATGAAATTCATCCAGAACAACTCGAAGGACCGAATTTATCAGTCTGACGCATTTTAAAGGACCTGCTTCAATTTACGAAGCAGTCAAGCACAAAAATTAGAATGTGGAACAGCATATTTCAGGCCAATCTATAGCTCCATCTATCAATCCCATTTATTAATTCCTGAATCAAAATATTCAACTATTATTCAGCTCTGCATCGACGCAGTTACCCTTTTATATTTTGAGAAGATGGTGGTGTAGTATTAATGTCATTGAACTAGGAATCCAGAGGCCCAGGTTCATTCTGACAGAATTCGGGTGCAAATTCCACTGTGGCCGGTGGTTGAATTGAAATATAATTTAAAAATCTAGAATACATATTACTGGTGACCATGAATCCACTCTGCTTCATCGATGAAGGAAATCTGAAATATCTCCCTTGTCTCAGCTTCATGTGGCTCCAGTCGGACAGCAACATGTCTGACTCTTCAGTTCCTTCTGAGCTGGCCGCGCAAATCATTCAGTTCAACAGTAATTAGGGACAGGGATCACATGGTGGTCTTGCCAGTGAGTCGCACATTCCATGGATGAATAAAGGTGAAAGCACAAAAACGTACATGTTTATCTATTGCAAAATGTACCCTCTGTCTGATAGTCTGATTGTATTTCTATCGATCATCACAACACTATGAGATGTTCGAGAGATCCTCCAGCTAGCTATTTCTGCTAAGAGTGGCCAGAGAAGCTGGATAACTCTCCTTTCCTTCGAGGTGGGAGCAGTTCAAACAGGGTCACAATTTAAAACAAAGAATGATCTCCAGTGCTGTTGCTGGGTATATTTGTTTATAAATAGTCCTCGTTGACAATGTTAAGAGTTTGAAGTTGGCTTGCAGCCAAGCGGTCAGTACTGGGGAAACAGATCTTTTAAAAAATAAGTCCAGATGCTTCCTGTAAACAACTTTGAACATTCGAGCCTCCCTGACTGCAGGCGGCTGGATTGCTGCCAAATACTGTGTGAGGCAGATTAGCCTGAATATGAATGGATTAAATGGGATTGATCCATTCAAACAATAAATGTTTCAGTCTGACATAAAGTAAACGTTTTCAATTGTGATCCATCCAAATACATAGAACAGTACAGGCCCTTCGGCCCTCGATGTTGTGCCGAGCAATGATCACCCTACTCAAACCCACGTATCCACCCTGTACCCGTAACCTAAGAACCCCCCCTTAACCTTACTTTTTTAGGACACTACGGGCAATTTAGCATGGCCAATCCACCTAACCCGCACATCTTTGGACTGTGGGAGGAAACGAGAGCACCCGGAGGAAACCCACGCACACACGGGGAGGACGTACAGACTCCGCACAGACAGTGACCCAGCCGGGAATCGAACCTGGGACCCTGGAGCTGTGAAGCATTTATGCTAACCACCATGCTACCGTGCTGCCCATGTATTCAGTGAATATTCAGTTCATTCTGAGATTAAACCGAATCGGAAAATAGTAAACTGACCAGATGCAGCACGGTAGCATTGTGGATAGCACAATCGCTTCACAGCTACAGGGTCCCAGGATCGATTCCGGCTTGGGGCACTGTCTGTGCGGAGTCTGCACATCCTCCCCGTGTGTTCGTGGGTTTCCTCCGGGTGCTCTGGTTTCCTTCCACAGACGTGCAAGTTAGGTGGATTGGATATGATAAATTGCCCTTAGTGTCCAAAATTGCCTTAGTGTTGGACTGGGTTATGGGGATAGGGTGGAGGTGTTGACCTTGGGTAGAATGCTCTTTCCAAGAGCCGGTGCAGACTCGATGGGCCGAATGGCCTCCTTCTGCACTGTAAATTCTATGTAATTTATATTAGTCCTGAATAAAGGTCACTTTAGTTATTCAAGTCCGTTTGTTAAGAACCTAATGGAGTGGGAGTGAGTGGTGTTGATGGACCCAATTACCAACACCAATAGGATGAGGGGAATGGCACAAAAATTAAAAGAAAATCATAAAACGGCCTTGAATCCGCCGGAATTCCTGGAATATTCTCCGAGTTGCTGACCTCATTTAAACGGGGGCGTCTCTTATACCTGATCAGCACCGTGTTCTGTACAGTTTAATTTGTGCTGATTCCCATTAATTAGCAATCCCTCTCATTGCTGCCAATGAGTGGAGAAATGACCAGTTCATGACCTGCTTCAGTGGAAGATAAAACATTTATTCTTGTGATATTGTGTAATATGCCGCAAAGTCCTGATATCCTGTGTTCCCAACACCAGTGAATGTTAGACAGCCGGTGGTCAATACAATTAGTTACAATGATTTGGATGCTGAAGGACAACTTTACTAATCCCCGTGTCCGTTCTGATTCGTTAACTTCTGTCAAATGTTAATATCAATTTTATGTTTCTCTGTCAACTCACTGCTGAATTATCAGGCAAGTGGCTTCTTTCACCGCTAATGTTCACAGGACTGTCTAAGGCTCAGGGGCAGTTCGAATAATGCCAAGAGAAGCATCGTATAATGTGAGGATTTTATTTCTGTCTACCGACCCACATTTTACAGTGATGGCCATCCACACTGTAAATAGAATAATTTTGTTCATGCCCCGTATTTCGTTGCATGAGTCGATAACAATTCGATTGGGCAGTTGATACTTTATTGGTGTAATGGGAAGAGATACTGGGTGTTGCAAATCAGACGGACAGATGATGTATTCCGCGATAATGTAACTTAACCTGTTTATGTTCACCCCTTAAATTAGAGTGTAGAAATAAACTGACTTGATTTACAATTGAATTTGCTTTTATTCAAATGTAATTTCGCCATTAGGATGACGAGACTTTGAAACGAATCCATTCATCCAAACAAATATCCCGTTACAGATAAATGTATATTTTAATAATAACCTATTGAAAATCTCTGAGTCCATTCTATTGGGGGTGTGGAAGGTGGGACGTGGATCCAGTCGCCGCCTCCACCAGGGAATCAACAGGCGGCGCCTGGAAAGCCGCCCCCTTCTGCCGGGTATTTAAATGCCGCTCACTGGGACCCGAATCCAACTGTCCGGGAGCTGGTTTGTTCACTGAGTTCCTGACACAACCATTTCCCCCAAATGGCCAGAAGGATGAGGTGGGCCATTTCTCTCAGTTTGTTGCTGACTTTCTTATCCCGTGAGTAGTTTTTATTGTCCAAGTCTCTCACTGTTACTGTCTCAGTGTTAGTCTCTCTCTGGAATGTTCCAGAGTCACCAATCATTTCTCCAGCATTAATCCTCGGGCTTTTTGATATATTTTTACAGGTGTCCAGTCCGATGTTGTGTTGACTCAGCCAGAGGCAGAGACTGGACATCCGGGATGTTCCCTGAGACTGTCCTGTAAAACAAGCGGGTTCGATCTCGGCATCTACTGGATGGGCTGGATCCGGCAGCTTCCGGGACAGGGACTGGACTGGCTGCTTTGGTACGATAGTACTTCAAACAACAACTACGCCCCAGGATTTCATAATCGATTTACTGCGTCCAAAGACCTTTCAAACAACACCTTCTCATTGGCCATTACACGTCTGAAGGCCGAAGACACGGCCATCTATTATTGTGTAAGATATACTACAATGGGTGGCTTCGATTTCTGGGGTCAGGGAACCATGGTGACGGTCATTTCAGGTAAGAACCATTTAATTGTGTACTAATTGTATTACTTTACTTGAGTAGTTATTTTATATGTTTCTGTATTTTAGCAATTCATTCCTTCATTGAAATGTGGGATTGTTCAATTCTGTATTGAGATATTTTGCAATGTTTCATGTGATTCTACCGGGAAAGAATTAGATAAATACTGTGCTTCTTGACAAAAGTTTCTGCTGAGGGTTTCAGTCCCTTGTTGTGGTGAGTTGGTGTTTATTTGTTGAGGACACTGTGTGGCCGAATTATTTTAAACACCTAACGTCTGTTAAACAGTTTGGCTGTTCTATAATGTACGCTAAATATCTTCAGTTTCTCCATTTACGTATTGAACATGTTCAGCTTATTCAAAATGCTGGTGATATTCTTCCATATTTCTGTTTGTTTTGATTATTCATCCGTTTGATGACAGGCGGATTTGTTTGTTTCAAGATTGCGATTTTCTTGAAATTTAATTCCTTTGCAAGTGTTTTAGAATGGAGCTGCTTCTCCATGAAACGAGTCTTGACCCCTCAGTGATGTGATTTGTTGTTTTTCTGCTGAGAAGATTGTGACTTTGAATTAGTAGAATTTGAGAAATGGTTTGGCGTTTCTACAAACCTGGCAGTCGGTGATACTGAGTTGCTCCATGACCTTTAATTGGATGAAATATTGGCGTTTGAAACTGCTTGACGCATGATTGTAGGCAGAAAACAGAAAAGATTTTCGAACGGGTTTTAAAAAGTGATAATTGAAGATTAAATTAAGCCACCGTATAAGACACTCTTTCCTATCATACATTACTATTGCAACCAGAGCTTGGTTATTCTGCAATGTTTCATCTCGGTGGCATCTGATGGTTGCAGCTTTTCCCAACTACTGCAAACATTAGTATGAAATAATAGTAATGAAATATGTTGAAATGTGGCCCAATACGAATGAAATGTGGTAACCATTCATGTTATTTTGGACCTATCCCACCTCCTCACAATGGTATTGCTATCATGGCATTTTTCTGATTAGTTTGAACATACAGTTGGTGTTGAGCTGGCTTGCTGGATTCGATATTGAGATGTTTTTTAAATGTTCAGTTTGGTTCTGATGAATGTAGAATTGAGCAGCTTCTCCACGAAACGGGGTTCAGTCCGTCAGTGATGGATTTTGGTGACTTCCCCCTGATGAGATTGTGTGTCTGGATGACTTTGAATAATTACATAAGTACAATTTGTGAAGCAGTTTAACGTTTCTGCTTGGTTAAACTCGGTGACATTGAGTGGCTACAGGTTTTCTGGTTAAATGCAAATAGTTAACGTCTGTGAAACAGCTTGAATCACGATTGCACGGAAACAAAGGAAGGTTTCGTAAATATAGAATAGACCTAAATGTATATTAGGGCTTTTTAAATAATTTAACTGATGATTATAGATTAAACTAAACCACGGCTTCATTAAGAACATAATTCCTTACCGCAATCTCAACCTACTTAATTAACAATTCTTCAAATTGGAAAGTAAAATTAATATAATTTAAACAATTATAAAGCGGTACTATAACTCCATATTATCCAAAGATGGTTCCATATAAATATCATTAATCATCAATCGCCTTTAACAATTCTGCTGTGCTCCCCAGACCATTAGCATGACCAGAAAGGTTTCTAGGCTGGAAATATTTTGTGATTTTACCTGAACTGTTTTAATGATAATATACTGAATCTACAGCAGTGTTCAGTTACCAAGAGATTTTGAATTTTTTTTATATCCGTGATTACGTTTGTGGTTACTTAAGTAGGAGTTTTATATTGCAGTTTTGCAATTCATGTATCCAGTTAAATTCTTTCTGTGCATCCGCAACAGTATTATTCCTTCAATGTCATTTGTAGTTGGATAGTGAGATAATTGTCACTAATCTAATCATAAAGAGTTTTTCTGAGAGGTGGAGGTCGCTGGCAGTGAAGGAATTGTTCTCATATTTTTATGTGAAACTTAGGAATGCTCCGAATGCACAAGACTGAGGGTTCACAAGTAAAATATTGAAATACAGAGATTAATTACAAAAGGCGAATATTAATTTTGCAATAAATAACATCTTGTCTTCCATATAGGTACAGTACACAGTATAGAATCAAAAGAAAAAAGATGTAATAGAAGAATAGACCGTATCTGAGCCTCATATTTATTTCTTATCAAATATTAAATTGTATGAGAAACTATCTACTCCATTTGCTCATTAGTTGCTGGACTAGTAATCCAGAAACTGGGGGACCCTTGTTCGAATCCCACCAGGGCAGGTGGTTGAATTTTAAAGGGGCTGGTTTAGCTCACCAGGCTAAATTGCTGGCTTTTAAAGCAGACCAAGCAGGCCAGCAGCACGGTTCGATTCCCGTACCAGCCTCCCCGGACAGGCCCCGGAATGTGGCGACTAGGGGCTTTTCACAGTAACTTCATTGAAGCCTACTCGTGACAATAAGCGATTTTCATTTTCATTTTTCATTATGTTGCAGTGCTGTAGATGATCTGAATGAATTATTTTCACTATGTCTGACACGTATGAATTGGATCTACATTCATACAGTTCTATTTGTATTAATTACATTGCAGGGAATGTCTGAGTTATTAACTCTCAGAAGCACCTTTAATTATTATAAAATGCCAGCGACTGTATTTATTTATACATGCGGTTTCGTTTCGAGTTACATCGCTCTTTCACGCCACTCCACACAGTCATGTATATGCACACACACGGAGAGTTCTCTCGATGTCAGTGGATGGAAAGATTGACACATGAGGAGAGATTAAACAGTTTGGGCTAATTCTCGCTGGAGTTTACAAGGATGAAAGGGTATATGATCTAGGCGCATCAAATACTAAATGGGACTGATAAAGTAAACGTGGACCAAATGTTTCCCCTTGTGGGAAAAACTGGAACGAGAGGTCACAGGTATAGTTTGAGAGGCAGTGGATTTAGAACTGAGATGATGAGGAGCACCTTCTTGCAGAGGCTGGTGAATTTCTGGAACTCGCTGCCCCAGAATGCGGTGGATACTAAGTTATCACATGGTTTCTAGAAGGAGATATATATATTTCTGACGATAAACCGGTTAAAGGGATATGTCCAACAGGTAGGAAGGTAGATTTGTGACCAGGAAGAGAGCAGCCAGCATCTGATTGAATCACGGAGCAGACTAGAAGGGCTGAATTGCCTACATCTGCTCTTAATTCCTTTGTTCCTACATTGAATGTATTTGAAATGCTCACACATAGATTTATAATTTGAATTACCGTCTGAGAATAGATGAAATTTGAGCTTTATCAATACGTTCAGAAATATGCATATTTAACATTTCGTTGGTTAAAAAAGGGCAGTTGAATTAAAAGCAAACAGATAAAGTACTAATATTTGTACTATAAGTTTAAGTAAAAGTTAAGTATACATGTTGGAATGTTTCCATCCAGATTTGAGGGTAGTTGTTTAACATTGCTTAAGATTATAGAACAAAGTTCCAGGCAAGAACAAGTTTAGAATTGTAGAAAATTAATTTTTTATTATTTTTATCAAAGAGTGCAAAGCACCTTACAAGCCAAATAATTGCAATAACAGTAACTTGCAATGCAATATTGATACTGACTAATTAACATAAATCGTGTGTGACAATTCAGTTGTATATTGGAGCGCAATATATCAAAGCTTTTGGAGAATTTTAAATTGTATCGAAAATGAATTTAGAAAACAATGCATTCCTTTATTCCGGTGATTCACCCCAATTTTCTTGTCGATTACATTTAATTGAGGCATTGGATAAATCAGGGGTAATCGGTTTTTAATGAATGTATTCGCTGGTCTGTTTAATTCTTCCCTGGTCACTGAATCTCTGTTAACTATGCTCAATCTGTTATATTTGATATGCTTATTTTCAGCGAAATTATATTTTGGACATTTTTCGCAACATTGATAACTAATATCAATTAATTTCAAATAAGTTATATAATAATTTGACTATTAATCAATTAGATTTAAAGAGTTTCAATGAAGTTGGTAGATTGGACAAATCTATCTGCTGCGAACTCGGTTGTTGCACCGTTTGTGTCTGTTCAGTTTCTGTGCGCAAGGTCATTGTGTTGGCACCAGGAATCTTCCTGATCGATGTAAACCTGCTGCTTCCTTCTCTTGTGTTTCAGAGTGGATTTTGATTTTTTTTCTTTAAAAGACTTGTATCTATGTGGAATGTGAAAATTTGGCTGGGTGCAGCGGAGATTTCTCTCACACATCCACGCACAAACACATTCTCAAATACACACAGGCTCGCTCTCTTTCCCTTTCAGACACGCACACCCACACACTCTTTGACGAAAAGTTTCCCACTCTCATACACTCGCATATACATACATGCTCTCGTTTTCCCACTCTCATACACTCGCATATACATACATGCTCTCGCTTTCCCATACACTCTCACACAGCCAGACAAACGCGCACCTCAAAAACTCTCTCTCACACACAACTTCACTCATTCACCTACCCTCATTCACTCAACTTCACTTAGTCCTGCACCCCTCTCTCACTCACTGATCCTTAATTACTCACTCAATCTCATTCACTTACCCGCACTCAATCAATTTAGCTCCCCACTCTGACTCACTCACCTACGCTCACTCAACATTACCCACCCACAGTAAACGCACCCGCACTAACTCACCCTCATTTACCCATCCTCGCTCATCCACGCTCACTCACTCATCCTTACATACCCACACTCACCCTATCACCCTCACTTGCGAACATTCTCTCAGTCATCCTCTTTCTCCCCAATCTCACATTTTCCCTCAATCGCCCACCCTAGATCACTCAGACTCACATACCTTACTCATACACGCTGACTTATTTGGGCATGCTCATTCGTCCACCCTAATTCACGCACCCTCACTCATTCTCCCACCCTCACACACCCAGCCCACTCGGGGACCGTCATTTGCTCTCACTCATTCATTCAACCTCACTCACACACGCACCCTTCCTACACTCACTGAGGCTTACTCATTCTCACTCATCCACAGTAAACCACACTCATTAACTCATCGACGATCACTCACTCACCCAACATAATTCACTCACCCACACGCACCAACCCTCACTCACTCACGTTCACTGACATCCTGTCGATTTCTCTTCGTCACGCATCCACCCTCACTCATGCACTTATCTTACTGGTCAAGCCTCATTCAACCACACACAGGCACCCTAACGCGCACCCACTCTCACAGCCCCAAGCCTCTCGCTCACTCACCCTTAATCACCCATCGTCACCTATACACCTCACCTTCAACTCACTCACCGATCCACCCTCACTCATCCACACTCAGTCACCCATTTTCACGCATACACATTCAGACCTACCCACTTCTTTATCACACACCGTCAATCACACCGCCTGCTCGCTCACCCTCACCAATTTACTCACTTGCCCTCTCGCACTCCCACTCACCAAATGGGCGGGAGGGGAGCTGCAACGTGAGTGGAAGAGAGAACCTGTGCAAAACCTGAGTACGAGTGGCACCAGGATCCGGGTGCCTGGAAAGGCAGTAGCGCCAGAGTCGCAGGCTGATGAAGCGGGGGAAAGTGTAGACAGGATGACCGAGAGCCATGCATATAATCCGTAGAACGGACAGAGAGCTTCGGGGAAGCACGGGAAGCCTCTATAAAGGAGAGATCTGAGAAACAGCAATGAACCTGGTAAAATGTGTAGAGAGCCGAGCGCAGAGAGTGGAGAGAAAGGGTAGGGAGCCTGAGGAAAACGCCGATTGCTGGGCAAGCGCCAAGAATCAGGGGAAAGTGCAAAGAGCCAGTGGAGAGTTCCGGGAGACGACACAAAGAGCAATGAACCGGTTGAAGTGCAGAGCAGCTATACAGATTACAGAGAGGCGATGGAAGGTTCAGAGAGCTCGGAAAAGCACAGAGAGCCAGGAAAAGGCCAGGATCCTCGTGGCAAGGATAGAGAGCTGATGGAATGTGGAAGCAACACCACAATCTGCTGCGCCATGATCTTATTGAATGGCACAGGAGAACTGAGGGACCGAATGCCCCAATCCTGCTCTTAACGTGCATGATCCCATGATTTGAAAATATTGGAGTTACTTGAACCTTTACTCAACTGTAGAGTTTTATGGTAATTCTGCCTTTGGGAGGTATTTCTAAAGCAAATTCCCCATTCTTTGTTTCGGGGACTGGGGTAGTGAGTTGGGGAGGGGAGGTGGCATCAGTTAGTTTGAACATAGGCAATTTCAAAATATGTAATTATATAAAAGGGAAATTTTGCTTTACCACAAAGTGCTGTTGATTGAGAAATAAATTGTAATAGAAATAATTGGGAGATCATCTTCCCTTCTATTTTAATGTAATGAATGGGGCACCATTGAGGTGACATCAAAATATTAATTTTCTCTAATGTGACAGCGATAGAACAAGAGCTGTGAGTTTTTAAAGAGGGAATAGACAGATGGTGACTCTCAAATGATAGAATTAATAGAAACTAAAATGTTGATGCAGGTTTTAATGGGGAAAATAGGATAACTTTTTAACTGTATCCAAATTATGACTTGTGAGATATCTTAAACACACATAATCGAGTCTAACTTGTTGAGTCGACCATTCTTTCCCAGGGACACCGTCTCCGCCCACTCTTTACAGCCTGGTCTCCTCCTGTCAGCAAAAGAATACCGACGGCTCCGTGACCTACGGCTGTTTGGCGATGGACTACTCCCCAGAAATCACCAGTCTCACCTGGAAGAAAGATGGGCAGCCGATCACTACTGGAGTTAAGAAATACCCGTCAGTGAGAAACAATAAGGGAACCTACACCCTGAGCAGCCAGTTAACCATCACCGAGTCAGAGGGGGGATGCAGCAAAATCAGCTGTGAGGTCCGACACAGCGGCTCAGACAAGAGCATTGGAATGACATGTAAGTGTTGTAGAAACTGTGAGAAATAGAAAACCTGTAATTTCCTTGTATAGGCTGCTGGTTATAACTCATTTGTAATACTCTGCATAGTCCTTACCCCTGGGAAATCCAGGTTTATGCCTATTGACCGCAAAATACCTGTTAAACTATGAGGTCCTTTCATGTATTCTCAATTTCTTCTGTAAGAAATGTTTAACACATGTTTCTTGAAGGCCCTCCACCTGTCAACACTCCAAATGTTCTCCTCACCGTTACTTCCAGTGAAGAAATCACAAGAAGGAAATTTGCAACTATGGTCTGTTCAATCGTCGATTTCCATCCAATATCAATGGCGGTGAAGTGGCTGAAGAATGGACAACCCATGACTTCAGGAATTATCACCTCTCCCGCCTGTGAACAGAATGGGAACTTCTCGGCGAGCAGTCGGCTGACAGTCTCCGCTGGGGAATGGTTCAGCAGAGCGATATATACCTGCCAGGTCACTCATCAAGAGGTCACCCAAAGTCAAAGGATCGCCGCGCCTGGTAAGAGACGCAAACAGAGGAAACAATAAATCATCCTGCACTATGATGTTAATCAAAATCAGGAATTACTGAAGTTAGTACAAAGCACAGAACAACTTCTAATTTACTGACATGTAGTTTGTGTTTCATTCTGATGTAAAAGCTGCATTAGGATTGATCACCATTCAGAATGTTATCAGAAATGCAAATAATATTTCCTCTACTTATGAGTAATTTTGTGAGTGAGGTGGACTTGATATAAGCTTTACCCTGAGACAGATGATTATATTTGAGAGGCAGTGGGTGTCTGGAACGTTTTACTGATAACAGCTCCGGGGAAAAGTGTTGGAAAGTACATCCACCCTCTTTAAAAATCACCCCTCATTACTAAATTTATGAGATCAGGAATGGAATATTTGCATTAGGAATGTGGCAATGCACAATTGTTAGAATGAGGCCGGGACTGAACGACTTTAACAATGAGAGTAATTTTCACTCACTCAGCAGGTTTTCCATTGTGTAGAGAAGATTAAAGGTGACCTTTAGAGGTTGATATTTCGAAGTTGATTTATTCCCATCTCGAAAGTGATCTGAATGCTGCTGCCGGAATTTTGAAGGTGAAACTTGGGATGATTTTCATTTATTCATTCACAGATTCTTCCGTTTGCACTTACGCCTCAGTAACAATACTGCCACCATCAATAGAACAGGTCTTACTGGAGGTAACTGTAACCTTAACCTGCGACATTTCGAATGCTCCTTATGGAGTCAACGTGTCCTGGAGTGAAGCGAAGAAGCCGCTGAAATCAGAGATTGCCGACCAGCCTGGGGCAGATACTGAGAGCGTGGTCAGCAAATTAAACATCTCGACACAAGCCTGGCTGAGTGGGGCTGTGTTTGACTGTGTGGCGAGCCATCAGGACCTGCCAACTCCTTTAAGAAATTCCATCCATAATAAAATAGGTGAGCGGTGAGATTGAAGCAACAAGTGAGTCATTGTGTCTGTCTCTTATGTCAGTGCAGCGGTCAACACTTAGTACTCAGTATATTTCTGTTGTACTCTGATTGGTAATTCTACTAACTAAACACTTTGGACCTGTAGGCTTTAAGGGGGAAATTGATTTTGATGAATGAACAATGCATTGAAGGCAGTGATATTGGGTTTTGATGGAGCAAGACCAAAGATCATACGCCAAAGGAGCAGATATAGGCCATTGGAACCACTGGAACTGCTCTGGCATTCAGTGAGATAATCTGATATGATTATCCTCACCTCCACGTTCCCACTTTATTCCCGTATAATTTTATTCCCTGGCTGATTAATAGTCTATCCATCTCTACCTTGAACATATTTAACGACCCACCCTCTGCAGCTCTCAGTGTAAAGAATTCCACAGCCTCACTGCCCTCTGAGAGAAGAAATTCCTCCTCATCTCTGTATTAAATGGGCGACCCCTTACTCTTTGACGCTGCACTCTGTTCCGAAAGTTTCCCACAACGGAGAGTAAATTCTCAGCATCTACCCTGTCAAACCCCCTGAGAATCAGTTATGCCTCACTGACGTGGCCTTCATTACTCTAAACCCCAACCGAGAGTCCCAACCTACTCAACCTCTACTCATAAGAAAATCCTTCCGGACCCGGGATCAACCTCGTGAACATTCTCTGTGCTGCCTTCAAAATAGTATGTATTCCTGAGATAAGGGCACCAAAACTGTCAAAGGATATCAGGTGTGGTCTAATGAGTACACTGTGTAGTTTGAGCAAGGTTTCCCTATGTTTCTATTTCATTTCCTTTAAAATAAAGGCCAACATTCAATTTGCCTTGCCTTGAACATGCATGCTGGCTTGTCATGATTTCTACACGAGGACTCCTAAATCACTCGTTGTTGCAGCTTTCTATGTTTATCTCCATTTTAATAACATTCTGCTATTTTAGTCCTCCGACCAAAGTGCATGACGTCACATTGTCCTACATTTTGCTCCATTAGCCAAATTTGTCCAGTTACTGAAGCTGTCCACGTCCCTCCGTAGATCTATTGTTTCATCCTCGCCACTTGCCTTCCAGCTAACCTTGTTGTCATCCACAAATTGTCAATTTGTCATTCACTTATCAAAAGCTGTTTTAAATATTCATATATATTACATCTACTGGTTCTTTACACTCTAGTCTGCTCGTTACCACCGCAAATAGTTCTAATTCATTTTCGAGGCATGATATCTCCTTCATGAATTCTGACTGCTTGATGTTTTATGTATTTCTAAATGTTCTGCTGTTATGTCCGATAGAACTGACTCAATCGGTTCACCAATGACATGTATTAAGGTCACTAACCTATAGTTACCGCGTTTTGCCTTCCTCCATTTTTGAATAAGGGTGTCACATTGGCAGTTTCCCAATTCTCTAGGAGCAAGGTGTGAGTGTGTGTGTATGTGGGAGGGGGGACTTGTTGTGGACCTCGAGTTTCCATTGTCTCCGGGACCCCCCATTTTATTGACATTTATTGTACATTTTCTGCAGATCCCAATCCGCGGGAACCGTCCGTCTCTGTCCTCCTGCCCTCGGCTGAAGACGTCTCCGCTCAGAGATTCGTCTCCCTCAGCTGCCTAGTGAGAGGTTTCTCTCCCCGAGAGATCTTCGTCAAGTGGACCGTCAATGACAAGCCGGTGAATCCCGGGAACTACAAGAACACCGAGGTGATGGCGGAGAACGGCAATAGCTCCTTCTTCATGTACAGCCTGTTATCCATTGCAGCGGAGGAGTGGGCCAGCGGCGCTTCTTACTCCTGTGTGGCGGGACATGAAGCCATCCCCCTGAAGATCATCAGCAGAACGGTTAATAAATCCAGCGGTAAACCGAATGTTGTTAACATTTCCTTGCTTTGATGGACAACGTTAATTCATGACAATTTGAAACGATCAGTTACATTTCGAACTGCAATAAAATAATAAAGCGTTTCCCCCTTCAATTGTGATTTAAATATAAGACTGCGTAATTAATGGTGCTTCCACTTTGCTAATGTTAGACCTGTTTAATTGGAGTCAGATTTCTACAGGTCTTAGACCCCAGAGTTTTAAAGGCAGTGCTCCAAGTTCAGATACACCCTCGGTTAGAGGCGGAGTAAAACTCATTCATTCCAGGATTCAGCAAAATATCTTCATTGACTTTCCTCCCGCTGAGGATAAGTAGGACAATTTCCCATTTCAGACAAACAAACCCATCACATTCAGATCTCGGTGTTCCTGCTTCTCTCATTGTCCATCCCTTTAAAATTGATGCCAGCTTTAAGTTGCTGTATCACACCCACTGGGAAATGCATTGAGCGTCACACGGAAACATGGACCAACAACTCCCAGTCAGAGAGAGAACTGGGAAATTGTTAATCCACTGTACCCCCACTTCCCCATCAAAAAGATGGAAGGGGCACTAGTTAACCCACGCTACGGCCACTTCCCCACCTAATAGATGGAGACGGCACCAGTTAATGCATTGTACCCACTTCCCCAACAAAGTGTGTGGGTAGAGGAGCATTACTTAATCCAATGAACATCCACTTCCCCAATACAGAGAGGGGGAGGAATATTTATTTCTCCACTGAATCCCCATGTTCTGAAAAATACAAAGAGAGAGAGGCATTACTTATGCACTGTACCCCGCTTCCCCAACAAACAGAGGGGGGGGGGCATTAGTAATGCACTGTACCCCCAATTCCCCAACAAAGAGGAGGAGAGGGGCGCCACTTAATCTACTGTAACCACACTTTCCCATAAAAGAGAGGTGGAGTGGCATAACGACATCCCCCATTTCCCCAACAGAGAGATGGGCGTGGAATTAATTGTTTCACTGTATTCCTACTTCCGAAGAAAAGAGAGGGGGAGGGACATTAGTTAAACCACTCTCCCTCATTTTCCGAACAAAGAGCTGGAGAGGGGTAAAAGCTAATCCACTTTACGCCATTTCCCCAGAAAATAGATTTTTTTTCTGCAGCTTCATAAAACCCTGGTTAGACCACAATTAAGAAGATAACGTAAGAGCTAGGAGCAGGAGTAGGCCATCTGGCCCCTCGAGCCTGCTCCGCCATTCAATGAGATCATGGCTGATCTTTTGTGGACTCAGCTCCACTTTCCAGCCTGAAGACCATAACCCTTGATCCCTTTACTCTTCCAAAAACTATCTATCTTTATCTTAAAAACATTTAATGAAGGAACCTCTACTGCTTCACTGCGCAAGAAATTCCATAGATTCATAACCCTTTGGGTGAAGAAGTTCCTCCCAAACTCAGTCCGAAATCTACTTCCCCTTATTTTGAGGCTATGCCCCATAGTTCTGCGTTCACCCGCCAGTGGAAACAACCTGCCCGCAGCTATCCTATCTATTCCCATCATAATTTTATATCTTTCTATAAGATCCCCCCTCATCCTTCCAAGTACAGTCCCAGTCTACTCAACCTCTCCTCGTAATCCAACCCCTTCAGCTCTGGGATTAATCCAGTGAATCTCCTCTGCACACCCTCCAGTTCCAGTACGTCCTTTCTCAAGTAAGGAGACCAAAACTGAACACAATACTCCAGGTGTGGCCTCACTAACACCTTATACAATTGCGGCATAACCTCCTTAGACTTAAACTCCATCCCTCTAGCAATGAAGGACAAAAGTCCTTTCACCTTCTTAATCACCTGTTGCACTTGGAAACCAACTTTCTGTGACTCATGCACTAGCACACCCAGGTCTCTCTGCGCAGCAGCATGCTTTAATATTTTATAGTTTAAATAATAATCCCGTTTGCTGTTATTCCTACCAAAATGGATAACCTCACATTTGTCAACATAGTATTCCATCTGCCAGACCCGAGCCCATTCACTTAACCTATCCAAAACCCTCTACAGACTTCCAGTATCCTCTGCACCTTTCGCTTTACCACTCATCTTAGTGTCATCTGCAAACCTGGACACATTGCCCTTGGTCCCCAACTCCGAATCACCTATGCAAATTGTGAACAATTGTGAGCCCAACACTGATCCCTGAGGGACACCACTAGCTACTGATTGTCAACCAGAGAAACACCCATTAATCCCCACGCTTTGCTTTCTATTAATTAACCAATCCTCTATCCTTGCAACTACTTTACCCTTAATACCATGCATCTTTATCTTATGCAGCAAACATTTGTGTGGGAACTTTTCAAAGGATTTCTGGAAATCCAGATATACCACATCCATTGGCTCCCCGTTATCTACTGCACTGGTAATATCCTCAACAAATTCCACTAAATTAGTTAGGCACGACCTGCCCTTTATGAAGCCATGCTGCGTCTGCCCAATGGGACAATTTATATCCAGATGCCTCGCTATTTCTTCCTTTATGATAGATTCCAGCATCTTCCCTACTACCGAAGTTAAGCTCACTGGCCTATAATTACCCGCTCTCTGCCTACCTCCTTTTTTAAACAGTGGTGTCACGTTAGCTAATTTCCAATCCATCGGGATCACACCAGAGTCTAGTGAATTTTGGTAAATTATCACTAGTGCATCTGCAATTTCCCTAGCCATCTCTTTTAGCACTCTGGGATGCATTCCATCAGGGCCAGGAGACATGTCTACCTTTAGTCCCATTCGCTTGCCCATCACTACCTCCTTAGTGATAACAATCCTCTCAAGGTCATCACATGTCATAGCCTCATTCCTATCAATCACTGGCATGTTATTTGTGTCTTCCATTCTGAAGACCGACCCAGAAAACCTGTTCAGTTCCTCAGCCATTTACTCATCTCCCATTGTTGAAACTCGCTTCTCATCCTCTAAAAGACCAATATTTACCTTCACCACTCTCTTTTGTTTTATATATTCTGTCCTTGGCTTATTGTGTTCAGTTCTGGTCGCCTCATTATGGGAAGGATGTGGATGCTTTGGTGACGGTACAGATGTGATTTACCAGGATGCTGCTTGGACTGGAGTGCATGTGTTATGAAGAAAGAAAGGTGGAGATGCATTAGTTAGTCCACTGTGCTCCCACTCCTCAAAAATAGAGAGAAAGGGGCATTAATTGATTAATTGTGCTCCCATTTTATCAAAAACGAGAGGGGCAGGTGCAATAGCTAATCCACTGTAGCCCACTACCCAACAAAGAGAGGGGAAGGGGCATTACTTAATCTTCTGTGCCCCCACTCCCCAACAAACAGAACATACAACACCGAACAGTACAGGCCCTTCGGCCCAAGATGCTATGCCGACCATTTATCCTAATTTAAGGCCAACCTAACCGACACCCCTTCAATGTACTGCTGTCCATGTGCCTGTCCAAGAGTCGCTTACATGTCCCTGATGAGTCTAACTCCACCACCTCCACTGGCATTGCATTCCCACACCCACCACTCTCTGTGCAAAGAACCTACCTCTGACATCTCCCCTATACCTCCCAACAATCACCTTAGAATTATGTCCCGTCGTGACAGCCATTACCTCCCTGGGGAAAAAAGTGAGAAAAGCCCTAGCTCCCTCAACCTTTCTTCATAAGACATGCCCTCCAGTCCAAGCAGCATCCTGGAAAATCTCCTCTGCACCCTCTCCAAAGCATCCACATCTTTCCTATATTGAGGTGACCAGAACTGGACACAATTTTCCAAGTGTGGCCTAACCAAGGTTTTATAAAGCTGCAGCAAAACATCGTGGCTCTTAAACTCAATCCTCCTGTTAATGAAAGCCAACACACCATACACCTTCTTAACAGCGCTATCAACCTGGGTGGCAACTTTGAGGGATCTATGTATGTAGACCCCAAGATCTCTCTGTTCGTCCGCACTTCCAAGAATCCTGCCTTTAACCCTGTATTCAGCATTCAAATTCGACCTTCCAAAATGAATCATATTTAGGTTGAACTCCATCTGCCACTTTTCAGCCCAGCTCTGCATCCTGTCAATGTCTTGTTGTAACCTGCAACAACCCTCAACACTATCTACAACTCACCCAACAATCGTGTCATTGGCAAACGTATTAACCTACCCTTCCACTTCCTCATCCAAGTAATTTATAATAAACATACACGACCATCCACTGTCTTCTTTCGGCCAGCCAATTCTGTATCCAGACAACCAAATTTCCCTGTATCCCATGCCCCCTAACTTTCTGAATGAGCCTACCGTACGGACCCTTACTGAAATCCATATTCACCACATCCTCTGCCCGACCTTCATCCATGTGTCTCGTCACATCCTCAAATAATTCGAGGAGGCTTGAGAGGCATGACCTGTCCCTCACAAAGCCATGCTGACTATCTTTAATCAACTATGTTTTTCTAAATAATCATAAATCCTATCTCGCAGAATCCTTTCCACTATTTTGCTCAGCACAGACGTAAGCCTGGTGGGTCTGTAATTCCCAGGGATTTCCCTATTCCCTTTCTTGAAGAGGAGAACAACATTTGCCTGCTCCAATCATCCGGTACTACTCCAGTGGAGAGTGAGGACGCAAAGATAATCGCCAACGGCGCAGAACTCGCCTCCCCCGCTTCCCCTTTTAACCTTGGCTATATCCCCTCTGGTCCAGGGGACTTCTCTATCCTGATGCCTTTCAAAATTTCCAGCACATACTCCTTCTTAATATCAAGCTGTTCGAGCCTATCAACCTCCTTCACGCTGTTGTCACGAGCAACAGTGTCCCTCTCTCGAATGAATACTGAAGCAAAATATTCATTTAGGGCCTCTCCTACCTCCTCAGACTCTCTGCACAAGTTCCCTTCACGATCCCTGATCGGCCCTACTCTCACTCTGACCACCCTCTTATTTCTCACATAAGTGTCGAACGCCTTGGGGTTTTCCCTAATCCTTCCATCCAGGACTTTTTCATGCCCTCTTCTAGCTCTACTAAGTCCATTTTTTAGTTCCTTCCTGGCTACCTTGTAACCCTCTAGAGCCGAGTCAGATCCTTGCTTCCTCAACCTTACGTAAGTTTCCTTCTTCCTCTTGACTAGAAGCTCCACTTCACTTGTCATCCAAGGTTCCTTCACCTTACCATTCCTTCCTTGTCTCAGTGGAACAAAACTATCCAGCACTCGCAGCAAGTACTCCTTCAATAACACCCACATTACTGTTGTGAATTCCCCTGAGAACATCTGTTCCCAATTTATGCTCCCCAACTCCTGTCTAATAGCAATATAATTTTCCGTCCCCCAATTAAATACCTTCCCATACGGTATGTTCCTATCCCGCTCCATGACTATGGCAAAGGTCAAGGAATTGTGGTCACTGTCACCGAAATGCTCTCCCACCGAGATATCTGACACCTAGCCTGGTTCGTTGCCAAGCACCAAATCTAATATGGCCTCCAAATAGAGGGGGAGGAATATTAGTTAATCCATTGTATCCCTACTTTTCCAACAAAGAGATAGTGAGGGGCATTAGTTAAAGCATTGTACACCCACTTCTCCAAAAAAGAGTGGGAGGGGGCATTAGTTAACCCACTACACTCTTATTTTCCCAACAAAGATATCGGGAGAGGCATTTATTAATCTTCTGTACTCCCACTCCCCAACAAATACAGGTTGGCATTAGATAATCTACTTTACCCTACTTCCGCAATAAAGAGAGCGGGAGCGTCATTAGTTAATCAAAAGTACCCACTCCTCCAAAACGAGAGCGGAAGGGATATTAGTTGATACACTGTACCCCCAATTCCCCAACGTAGAGCCGGGGAGGGGCATTATTCAATTCACTGAACCCCCTGTTCCCCAACAAAGAAAACTGAAGAGCAAATACATTACATTTTCTTCCACGTTACCAAGAAACTGAGGGGAAAGTACATTGGGTAACTCACTGTACCGCCATCTCCTCAACGCAGCGAACCGATCGGGATATTGCTTAGCCCACCTTGGATAGCGAAACAATGAGCTCACTATCCTCCCTTTGGAAGGGAACGTGTATCTACTGCAAGGAGATTTCACCAATTAAAGTCATTTCGAACTTACTGGCTCCAGGTTTTAAACTTGCATGAAGCATGGTATAAAATATGTCTTTAAAAAACTCAATTTTAAAATAAAGTAACGCTCCTTTTTCGGTTTGTCACGTGCAAACCCCTGCAGTCCCGCACAAAATATACGCATATACACATGCACAGACAGAAATGCACACATACATATGCACATGTAGATACACACTCACGCGCGCACAAACAGACATAAATACAAATATATTAAGCCAGACAGGCAGACTCACACAACGACGTGACAAACATGCGTAACCATCAACATGTAACTCAGCACACGTTGACGCAGACTGTGATGCAGACATAAAGGAGTACACTCGCACACATTAACACACACATATGGACACACATTGATGCACATTCACATACTTCATACGGGCGCACAATCACATAGATGAAGAGACAGCACAGCACCGCACACACACACACACAGATCTAGATGCAAACATTTGCATGGCCATGCACGAGAGAACACGAAAACGCACATTCGCACACAGGAGGACATAAACACATTTCAAAATATAGTCATACAAATATATCAGCACATAAATATACACATTATCCCACTCACACAGACACACAATACCCGCACTCACACGCACAAAGGGACACACAGATTAGTATATTGATAGATATGTGGCGCGAAAAGAAATATATTACTACATATATTAGCAGGCATGAACGCATAAGCTTGCATTAACACAACTATTAAGAAATAAACAAAGACAAAATAACTCACTCGTGCATACACATCGATATAGTCACAAAATATGAAAATGAAAAAATGAAAATCGCTTATTGTCACGAGTAGGCTTCAAATGAAGTTACTGTGAAAAGCCCCTAGTCGCCACATTCCGGCGCCTGTTCGGGGAGGCTGTTACGGGAATCGAACCGTGCTGCTGGCTTGCCTTGGTCTGCTTTCAAAGCCAGCGATTAGCCCTGTGAGCTAAACAGCCTCTGTATACAGACACTCACAGCAGTTAAACCTAATTGACATATGAATACTCGCATTAACGCTCATACACACATTCAAACAGATGATACAAATTAGGAGTTACTCGAGTTCAAAGAAACAAACGGCGGGATGACAGTATATTTGGAATGTAACTGTTTTAATGGGCATATGCATCCATACCCATCCCTATTCCATAATGATCCCACAAAGGCACTGAAATAATGTTCTGACTACGAAACTGGTTTAAGTAAGTGACATGACAAGTGTTTCAACCAAAAGTAAACAAATAAGATAGGAACTGACGTCCGCGTTCGGAACAAAAACATTCAAAGTTTCCAAATAAGTAGCTCAGCGAACTTCCGTCAATATCAATCATAATAATCTCCCATTGTGCCAAATTGTTCGAAAATAAACTGAAACTGAATAAAAGCTGTCATGTTTTGCGACACGAACTGTTTGAGGAAGTAAAAGATGAACAACTGTGGAGTTATTTAAATAAATCAGTTTCTGAGTGTCACGAGATTAGCAGAAGATGTACAATGGAAAGTAAATTAGAGAACGACTTACTCATTTATAAAAGATAAATAATAATAAATATCAAGCAAAATAAGATATCCTGGATGAAAAAAATCTAATTATATTTCGTCGGCCAGACTCTACAGAGCACACCTGGACTGAAGACGATGAGGATGATAACGGCAACATCTGGACAACCGCTTCCACATTCATCACCCTGTTCTTCCTGAGCATTTCCTACAGCGCTGCAGTCACTCTGGTGAAGGTGAGAACATTCAATCCACTCATTCTTCAGACTGAATGAAGCGGTTTGAGAAACCTCTGAACTTTTCATTAATTTGAAACTCGAAAATGAACGTCTCAGGTCACCAACATCTGATTCATTATTTAATCTTCTTTTACAGATCGAGTGATCGGTTGAAGTTTGGACATCGTAGATTTTCGTCAGCTGTTCATCAAGATCCCTAATAGGCATTCATATGTCCCCTGGTGACTTTAAACTGTTTTTCAGTTGAAATATACGAAATAATATGGGTGTGCTGTAATTTTATCTTAGAATTGTTCTGTAGCTTGATTTCCGTCTGCAATTAATTAACTTTTTTCATTCCTTTTTCGCAATTATTGTCATCCGTTTATGCTCAGCTCCTGTTCTCCTTTCTAAAGTCTGTTACAGTTGAATATATATTTTTGCAGCTCAGGACGAGTGTGTACTGTTCTCAATGTGAAACTCGGTTGTTGTCCCTTTTGTTAATTTTTAAATGAACTTTTCTGCAAAATGTTCTCTGGAATTTTAAAAATAAATCCTGATTGAAAAATGAACTAAATGTGCCTTTGCTGAACTCCTTTCCCCAAAGGCCTCGACACCACTCAATTTCCCCTATTCGACTGTTCTCCCCTTTCTCAAACGTGTTCTACACTCGTCCTGTCAGTGCAAGCGTGCCTGCGCCACCCAGCGACCCATCCGTGTCAACGCATCTTGACCTCGGCCTTCTGAAAGTAAAATCCAGAGACGGAATGATTGTCCAGCGAGGAGAAAGTCGCTGATTGAACTCATAATCTGGTCTATCACAGTCCCATTTGAAGTAATTTTCAACAGTTGGGGATCTGCTTGATCTGAGGCCGATACATGGCAAAGAATGGGAGAAAAAATGTTTCCTTCACATTGCCCCTTCACACTGCGCCAGGGGTGCGGCAGCGCAGATTAACAGAGTGAATCTCTCTCCATGTTGTCCGATTAGATAATCACAATAGCACATGCTATATGTGTAACGCAGACAGAAAAACGGGTACAAGCCACGAGGTGAGCCCGAAAGGCTGGGAAGTACTCCACAGAACAGATAACCGAGTACGACTGTCCACATTGTCACCAATGTTTGGGGCAAAGGAGTAACAAAAGGGAGCGAAAATCGTGGTAATTCCTAAATACTGAGGTCCATCGGTCCACAGTAAATAAGGTTAAAACATGGAAAAGGTTCCAGTTCCACTGCTACCATTGCCCTGAACTCATTGAACATCACAGCAGGGATCCTCTCCCGCGGCTCCATTCCCTCTGATACCATCCCCCTGAACTCACTGACCATCACACCATGGATCCTCTCTCCCTGCTCCATTCCCTCTGATGCTATCCCCCTGAACTCACTGAACATCACCCCAGGGACTTCTCTCCCTGCTCCATTCACTCTGCTTTCATCCCCCTGAACTCACTGAACATCTTATCAGGGATCCTCTCTCCCTGCTCCATTCCCTCTGTTACCCTCCCCCTGAACTCACTGACCACCACCACAGGGATCCTCTCTCCCTGCTCCATTCCCTCTGATACCATCCCCCTGAACTCACTGACCATCACCCCAGGGATCCTCTCTCCCTGCTCCATTCCCTCTGATACCATCCCCGTGAACTCACTGAACATCACACCAGGGATCCTCTCTCCCTGCTCCATTCCCTCTGTTACCCTCCGCCTGACCTCACTGAACATCACCCCAGGGATCCTCTCCCCCGGATCCATTCCCTCTGCTACCCTTCCGTCTGAACTCACTGAACATCACCCCAGGGATCGTCTCTCCCTGCTCCATTCCCTCTGCTACCCTTCCCGCTGAACTCACTGACCACCAGCCCAGGGATCCTCTCTCCCTGCTCTATTCCCTCTGCTACACTTCCGTCTGAACTCACTGAGCATCACCCCAAGGATCCTCTCTCCCGGCTCCATTCCCTCTGCTACCCTTCCGTCTGAACTCACTGAACATCACCCCAGGGATCCTCTCTCCCTGCTCCATTCCCTCTGCTACACTTCCGTCTGAACTCACTGAACATCACTCCAGGGATCCTCTCTCCCTGCTCCATTACCTCTGATACCATCCCCCTGAACTCACAGACCATCGCCCCAGGAATCCTCTCTCCCTGCTCCATTCCCTCTGATCCCCCTGAACTCACTGACCATCACCCCAAGGATCCTCTCTCCCTGCTCCATTACCTCTGATACCATCCCCCTGAACTCACAGACCATCGCCCCAGGAATCCTCTCTCCCTGCTCCATCCCCTCTGATACCATCCCCCTGAACTCTCTGACCATCATCCGAGGGATCCTCTCTCCCTGCTCCATTCCCTCTGATACCATCCCCCTGAACTCACTGACCATCACCCCAAGGATCCTCTCCCCCTGCTCCATTCCCTCAGATTCCCTCACCGTGAACCAAAAGAACATCACCCCAGGGATCCTCTCACAGTTCTCCATTCCCTCTGATACCAGCTCGCTAAACTCACTGACGATTATCCCGGGGAGTATATCTCCCTGTTCTATTTGTACAATACGACTTCGGTAAAGGCCAGTTGAGGATGGGCAAACATTTCTGGCGCCAGTCACCAACAACCTTGAATGAATAAGCAGCTGTGTGGATTCATTAAAGAGAGTGCAAAAAAGAACAGTTTTCAATCTTTCAAAAGGAAATTCATCTCGGTATTTTTGAATGGTGAGTGTTCAGAGTCCCGTTGATTGAATGTTGCAGACTGGATTGTTTATGATCACCGGGAAAGGCTGAACAGTCCGGATCTCTATTCAATATAAACGAGGGAGCTGGTAGATGACCTGAGAGAAATGAAAAGTTTGGTCCCTGTTTCGTCCGGGATCCGAGGTGAAATTTATTCACTGAGCTGCTATTCACTCAGCTAAATCTCTGGCTTTTAAAGCAGACCAAGCAGGCCAGCAGCACGGTTCGATTCCCGTACCAGCCTCCCCGGACAGGCGCCGGAATGTGGCGACTAGGGGCTTTTCACGTAACTTCATTGAAGCCTACTCGTGACAATAAGCGATTTTCATTTTTCATTTTTAATTTCATTTCATTTCATATTTACTTCTACACAATCCGCATCAAACTAACAAGGAAAAGTTCACAGATATAGAAATAAATATTCCACAGTTCTTCAGATGGTATTTTGTCTTCTGCTGAGTCAGCATTTTAACAAACCGTCTCTCTCATTAGATGTCAGCAGTGACGACACTTCAAATACAATCCATTTCCGCGAAAGCACTTCTATGATCCTGAGTTTGTGAAAGGCTTTGCTTAAATGGAAGACTTTAGTTCTCTTCCTCTGTGAATGTCAGTCTAATTTAACAGTCATATGATAAGGCGAAGTGTATCTGCTCCTTTCAGTACTTACCCCCACCCCCGTCTCTATCTGTCTCTCTTTGTGTCTGTATATCTGCCTTCGTCTCTTTCAATTTCACAGTCTCTCTCTGGAATGACCGGATTGGCTCCTGACATGAAGCCTTTGTCCAAGGTGATAGATTCAGTGGGATAAATGTATTCTCCATGGAGTATAGAATAAGCAGCAGTGATCTCATTGAGGCAGTTTGAACTTAAAAAAACACTTTAACAATGTACATACTGAGAGATATGCTGGAGGCTCCCTGGCGAGAGTACCCAGAACTCTGCTCACATTCTCCGGATAATAGATATAGAGAAATACAGCACAGAACAGGCCCTTCGGCCCACGATGTTGTGCCGAACTATTGTCCTAGGTTAATCATCGAATTTTGGACACTAAGGGCAATTTATCATGGCCAATCCATGATAAATGTGGCAGATCCTTTCAATTGAGGTGAGAAGACATGTCTTAACCAAAAGGTTGGTGACTGTTTGAATTTCTACAGCACACTGGTCTGCGGATCCTCAGTCAATGCAGTACATTGTCAGCTTTATGATGGATTTTTCGACGGTAAGGGAATGAAGTGATGTCGGGATCGGGTGGGAAATTGGTGTTGGGGTGTGGATCAACCAGGATCTTATTATTTGGTGGAAGAGGCTCGAAAGGTCTTTTTCCCTATTCCTGCTCCATCATTATGTTGTAATATAATGGAAACGGCCATCCAGGCAAGCATTAATAGTGAACCTTGCTTGGCGACATGGCTGAGCAATCTAATGTGCCTCATGGTGATACTAGTCTCGATGGGAACATGTGCCAGACTCCCACTCCTGCAAACTATTCCGCTGTTTAGAATTGAAGTATCTTCTTTGCCACGATGTTGGCGAAACTATTGGGGGAGGGGGGAGGTTCCCTCCCGATATGAGCCGGATCGGGCTCATCAGTCGTGGAGGCCTGTACCAAAGGCGAGTGAGCCGCGAAGAGCAGTGCTCTGTGCTTCCGTAGCTACAGTGTAAAGGAGAAGGTCCTGTGCTGGGCCAAGCAGAAGTGGATGGTGCAGTGGGCTGAAGCTGGTATACGTGTGAGCTGGCGAGGAGACAGGCTGCCTTCAACCGGGTGAAGAGGGCACTGTACATTAGCAAGGTGCAGTGTGGCATAATATATCCAGCGAAGCTAAGGGTGACCTACAAGTTCATGGACTTTTATTTTGAGACGGCAGAAGCAGCCGAGGAGTTTGCGAAGTCAGAAGGACTGTAGCAGAATTGAGAAATGGTCATGTACCGATGGATCCTCATGACTGTATTTTTTCCCTTTTTGTTTCACTGCATGCTGGTGTATGGGCTGAAGGAGCCAATGTTGTATATATTTGGACAAGGGAAGAAATGGGACTTTCAGTCGTAATGAATTTGGGGTGTGGGTTTGTATGCGGGGTTTGTGTGCTAATGGGGACTTCTGGGATTTCCTGGGGCCGGGCGAGGGGGAAAGAGACCCGCGCGGGGGCCTCCACGCTGGCCGGTTTTAGCCGGCCAGTGAACGGGGGTGAGGTGGGGGAAGGGCCATCAGAGCCTGGCAGAACAGGGTCCAATGAGTCTAGCCGGGTGAAAACTTGGGGGGATAGAACCGAGGTTGGGGGAGGAGTTTTGCCAGAGGAAGTGGAGGGGAGAAGTTCGGGAGGGAGGCGGGGGTAACAACTCTTGGGTGTCATTTACAGTACTCTTTCGGAAGTTGGATGGCCTTGAGTGTGGGGGTGGGGGGGGGGGGGGGGGGGGGGGTGGATTCTATAGATTAATGGTGTCCATGAGCGCTTCCGGACTCCTTTTTCTTTTTCTCCTTTGTTTCTTTTTCCACCGTGGGAGGGTTTGTTTTATTTGATGCATATAGGTGGGCCGTTGTTTGGGGTGGTGGGAGGATGGGATCGTTGCTAATGTCAAGGGTATCGACTTTGTATATGTTACCGTTTACTGCTTGTTGGGGAGGGTGTAAATTCCGAAGGAAAAGTGAAAATGGAGAATAAAAATATTTAACAAAAAAAAAGAATTGAAGTCTCTTCAGTAAATGCCTATGGACGGGAATCTACCAGCTTCATTTTCAGTGGAATGCACGGTGTTCTAAGTTAACAGGTGACCGGGGGGGGGGGGGGGGTAATACGCATTTGAATTCTTGTGGAGAAAGGGTGCATGCTTGGAATCAGTCAAATCGATCTTCCAGAGAACTCACATGAATGCGATGCGCTAAATGTCCCCCATTAGCTGCTCTATATGGACAATATATGCAACCTGTGGGCGTGTCGATAGGGCCGAGTGGTGAAGGCGATTCATTCTATGAGATCTCCCCACAGAGGTTCGAATCCTGCTCCCGCGCTGCTGTTTAACGGTGCTGAGGATCCACCGTGATCTTATCCATAATGTGGTGCAGTCTGGAGGGTTGGAATGCCCTATTCCCTCTCCTTTCCTTATGCCCTGTTGCAGTAGCAACACCAGTCAAAACAATTGTTAACTGCTGTACCAGCGAGGCCTAGCAATCTTAGCTGCTGCGAATCATAAACGAAGAACAACTGAGCTAGGTTGGTGAATTCTTCACCACTATATGCATGTCTGTCCACGGGCCTCTGCGACTCTCCGTGTACATGTTTTTTGGGTGTTCACCCACCTGCGTCAACGCAGCTCAAATCTCCGTTTTTACCAATCTGAGCATTTTCACATGTGTTATGCAGCTTCATATGAAAATGGTGTTGAGAAAAATGTAAGATTTGCCATGTAAAAGGGTTTTCTCTGCATTTTTATGATTTGGGATTGTTCGGTATCTGCACGCAACAAAGTAAGGATGATTGTAGTTTTCACTGAACAGCACTGAAATAGACACAGAACCATCGTGGCAATGGACACAGCAGAGAATGAGTTTATAAAGAGTCCAAACCGAAATCCCAGGAACATTGCCGTCACACCTCAAAACAAAGGGGAAATAAAAGTTCATCGCAAATGTTGCAGGAACAGATAGATTTAAATCACCAAGAAAGATTGAAAAAAAGAATGAAAATCTTTTCTTCGGTGGGTTAGTGAAAGGGAAATGCTGGAGGCAGTTGATGGGATTGTGTCAATGTTAGAGATAGAGAATCGCCTTGAGTTCCTCACAGTTATTGCTGGATCTGAAGATAGAGGACACATGCGTGAGGGAGAGGAACTATAAAGTAAATTGTTTTAGAGATATTGAAAAGTACCGGCACACTGTATTTAACACAAAGCTGTTTTATTCGCCCTTTTCTCCACAATATTAACCCTCATAACTGGATTGGGGCTTATTGATGTCGGCAGAAGCAAGCCCCAAAGAACATTAGGTGAAATAATTTAGCTTAATTGTTCAGAGTAACGGTTGTTAAGGGTTAAGTCTGACTGAAGTAAGAGAAAGAAAGAAAGAAATCAAGAAAGAAGGGAAGAAAGGAAGGAAGGAAGAAAGAAAGAAAGGAGAGTATGAAAAAAAAAATAAATAAATAAAGAAAGAAAGAAAGAAAGAAAGAAGAAAGAAAGAAAGAAAGAAAGAAAGAAAGAAAGAAAGAAAGAAAGAAAGAAAGAAAGAAAGAAAGAAGGAAGGAAGGAAGGAAGGAAGGAAGGAAGGTAGGAAAAAAGAAAGAAAGAAAGAAAGAAAGAAAGAAAGAAAGAAAGAAAGAAAGAAAGAAAGAAAGAAAGAAAGAAAGAAAGAAAGAAAGAAAGAACGAAAGAAAGAACGAAAGAAAGAATAAACAGCGTCTGTCACGTCCTCAGGACGGTGGCCAATTGGGACTTTTTAAGTTGTAATGTAATTTTACACAGAATGGTTTAGCATCTCATCCAGGAAGACAGGAACTGTGATAGCTCAGTACTGACTCAGTACTGATTCAGGTTATCAAGAGACACTGAGCACAGGACTATAGACCTATCATCGCTCAAGTCTGGAAGCCAAAACCAAGACATTGTGATTCTGAAGAAAGAGAGCCGGATCCTCCACTCACGCTAAAGCCAATGGACTTTGAAATGGCTGGGCTAACGTTCCAGCCTCACCCCTTCAATGATGGGGCAATAAGATTGAGCACAGTGCGTGCCACACTGAACAAGGACGTGAACTAACCCAAGGAGGTTATAACGTGTATTTTTTTAACCGCTTTAAGCAACCAGCGAGTGCGCTGAAGGGCCACATCAGCACCTTCTTCAGCTCATCTCGGAACTTGGTCTGGGCCACTGCATAGATGAAGACGTTGTTGCAGGAACTGACTAGCTGGAGCATGTTGCCTGTCTCCTGAAGGATGTACTGCGGGTCAGTGAAATCCGAGCTGTTAAAATAGCCCTTGCCTTTAATCCGCACGTAGAGGAAATGTGCGACATGGGTGGTCCAAAGAAGAAGGAAGCTGAGCGCAATGGCGAAGAGCAGGATAATGGACCTCTTTCTGTTGGCCATCTCTGAGTCTCCGTGACTGTCAGGGCCCCGAAGCCTCTTACGGGCTCTGCTGGCGGCTACGATATGTCTTACAGTCAGGGCGTTGAGAAGCAGAATAAGGAAGATTGGAAAAAAAGGGGTTAAGATGCGGTCCAGCCAGTCGTAAGCCTTCCAGGCGGGCATAGTGAAATAGGTGGACTTGCGGTCACAGAACCAGGGGACCCCATCCAGGATGTACAATGGCCGGCAGACAAAGTACAAAGGGGCGTTCTTGACGCAGCTAATGGCACAGATCAATCCTATCACCAGCAATGCAGTTTTCTCAGTACAGTATCTGGTCTTCAGGCTCTGACAACAAATGGCTATAAAACGGTCGATGGTGAAGGCCACGGTCACCCAGACTGAGCAATCCCGTGTGGCAAAGCCCAGCATGATGCTTACTGCACACGCAGGGGTCGTTGTCAAGACACTGTTAGGAAAGTAGATGCGGCCAATCCGGTTGAGGATGACGGTAGTGATGATGACCAGAAAATCGCTCACGGCTACTGCCACCAGGTAGTAGGTGATGCACCGGGAGAGTCCGCACCGTCCTCGGGATAAGGTTATCATTGCCAATAAGTTGGCTGTGAGAGATAACACGGAAAAGATGTCAACGAACGAACTCCAAACACCAACCAATATCCCCTCCAATCAATTTGCTGAATCCTTCTGATTATTTCCTTTGCCACATCCAGATTACAAATCTTCCAAAATTATTGTTGTTTATTCAATTTCCAATCCTGGATTAAGCATGTGTCACTAAAAGCGCCTTAACAATCAATCCCCACCACGCGCTCTGCTCTCTGGTCACTGAATCAATCCCCACGGCTCCAACGAAAGTTCATCTTAAACATTTGCTACCAATGCTTTTATTCAGAGCACGCTGCGTCCATCCATCAGCCCTGTCATCACTGAGCTACATTGGTCCCCCAGTTCCGCAACGTCTGGCTTTTAATATTCTCGTCATTCGACGTTTCAAACGCCTCTAGAGTCTCCCCCTACCCCCGATGTAACATCATAGAAATATCCGAGATCTCAGCATATCTACACTCTGTCCTTGAGTATCCCTGAGAGTAATTGTCCAATAGTAACTGTTTTTCCTTTCACTCTGAGGATCTGACCTCCGGAATTCACTCCCTCATCGCCTCTGTCTTACCTTCCTTCTTTAAGAAGCTTATTATAATGTAACTCTTTGATCAGATTTTGACTCAACTGCCTGCTTCTGCCGTTCAAAATCAAATTCGCCTGTGAACGTTCCCTTGAAGCATCTCCACCATAAATATTAGAGTGCCTGAAAGATCAAGGGCAAATCCGTCGTTTGAAGTGAAAAATATATATGAACAAACTTGATGACCTTTCCAGTCACACTCATATTCCGTTAGTTTTGACAGATAATTATTCAAAATTTGCAAAACCTGTTACCAGAAGACAAAATGCATACTAAATTACAAATCTGGAATATTCACTAATATCAGAGAATTTACAGTGCAGAAGGAGGCCATTCGGCCCATCGAATCTGCACCGGCCCTTGTAAAAAGCACCCCACTCAATCACACACCTACGCCACCCCATACCCTTAACCCAGTAACCCCAATTAATTTTTTTTGAACATTAAGGGAAATTTAGCATGGCGAATCCACCTCACCCGCACATCTTCGAACTGTGTGAAGAAACCGGAGCATATGGAGGAAACCCACGCACACACGGGGAGAAAATGCAGACTCCCACGAACAGTGACCCAAGCCGGGAATCAAACCTGGGACCCTGCAGTTGTGAAACAACTGTGCTAAGCACAATACTACCGTGCTGACCTTTCTAACGTTTTCCTAATTAACTGCTGAAGCCACATTAATATATCACTGTTCCCTCACTGTCAGTGGGTCAAAATGCTGGAACTCCCTCCCGACACAGCAGGACTTGTAGTTCTTCCAGTAGGCAGGCCACCATCACCTTCCAAGGGCAACGAGAGATGTGCAATGATTGTTGGCCGAGCCAGTGACGCCCATGTGCCCGAGATGAATTAGAAAATAAAAATAACTGTTGGGACAACCCACTGCACAGTAACTATTACATTGTCCCAGAGATTTCACTGTACATTGTGGAATCACATTTTTATATTTCAATTAATCTTATATAAAGAGTACACTCTAATAAATCATCTTCCAATGCTCCAATAATATCAAAATACATTATTTTACACCATGATTCTCTATTATCCCCCACAATGCTATAAAACTAGTTTGAATTTCACTGCATTAGCATAAAATCTGATGTTGAATAACATATCCGATTATTGTTCACGCAATGCCATATACGAGAATTCATATCTCAGCGATAACAAATCATTTCGATAAGCATGTAGCAAAATATTTCCAATAATATCTTGTACTGCCCCACAATAGAAGTGCAAGTAATACACTTGACTTTATCATAACACGGTGGTATAAATACGTTATATATACATATAGTTACGTGGTGGAATTCCCTTTCACCCAGACCCAATATCCAGCCCAATCCTAAAAGGGCAAATACAAAATTTCTGAAATTTACAAAAAAACGCTCAGAACCCTTTTGGTATCCAGTAGTTACCTGGGACGCCAACAACAGCAAGAATGGGGTAGCAAACGGCAAAGACGAGGCCACTTGCTGGGCCATGCATTCTCTTTCGGAAACTAAAAGAAATCCAAGAGTTGTGCACTGCAGCGCTGCATCTCATTCCAAACGGCCCTCTTTTATTCCAAGTGAGAATCTCCAGAGGGACAATTAAGTTGCAGCTTTGTTACGGTTCTCTGAACAAACAGATTATCTCACCGATTCTTCCATTTGTAATATTGGCAATGTGGATTATTCCAATCTACGTACGGGCGAACAACGAGATGCAAATGATATGGTTTATCCCTCTCCACAAACTATGCCTTTTGAATCCATAAAATCTAGCCTCTTGCGGTGGATTCTGAGCTCAGATCCAACTTCTAGCTATAAAACAACCCTCAGCTATTCCCATCCCTGACATGTTCCCAATTATTTCGTGCTTTTTTCTTATCATAATTGTTCATGCAATTTGTCAATTGGTATTTGTTGTAATGCTCATTAAATATTTGAATTGGTTTACATCTTTTAATGGTATAGCTTTCCCCCCAAATTACAGGACGAGATGGATTGGCTGGTCAGATGGACAGAACAGTGGCAAATTGAATGAAAGCCTGAAAATATGAGGCTCTCCTTTTTTTAACCAATGCAAACTTTATTCACATTGTTATTGTAGTTTCATATTAAAATCGTACAGAAGAAAAAGGAACAATTTTAGCACATATAAGAGGAGACTTCCTGCTTTATTGTTTTTTGAGTTGAGATTGGTCGGCAGAGTCGTATCCACATGCTGCAGAGCGGAGGGTGGTTGGTATCTTCACTGATCAACATTTGAACAGATACACTGAATTTTTGTGGTTGAGGTGTTAAGGCGCTGGACTAAGAGAATGGACACAGCGAGAGAATAATTTGCAAATACAAATCTCCATTCTGAAATCTCTCGGATATCAAGATCTGTTTCAACTGCTGCCATATCTCGCAAGCAACATGGAAATAAAAGCTCAATCAGAAGAGTCAACCAGACTCGAAACGTCAGCTGTGTTCTCCCTCCACAGGTGCTGTCAGAAAGGTGAAGGTTTTCTAGCATTTCCCCGTTTATAATGATGGGAAGAACAGATTGTTTATAATCACAAGTGTAAAGCAGTTAGGTCCGGGAGGCTGTAACATACCTAATTGGAGGATGAAGTGCTGTTCCTCGGCTTTGTGCTGGGCTTCAGGGGAACATTGCAGCAAACCAGGATCTGACATGTGGACATGAGAGCAGGACAGTGAGTTGAAATAGCAAGCGGCAGGAGAGTCTGCCACCAGCTTGTGGATGGAGTGAAAGTGTTTTTCAAAGTGGTCACTCAGTCGGCATTTAGTCTCTCCAATGTAGAATAGATCGCATTAAGAGCAGCAAATGGAACAGGCCAGATTGAAGCATGTCTAATAGTAATATGTATTCAGAACGACAGACACAAACGACACTGTGACTGAATTAGATGAAATACCGAAATAACTGAACCAGCTTTTTGGAAACAAAAAACGGCCTCAATGATTGAGAAACCTGAAAATCTACTCATGTGGATATGGAAATCCAGGCTCAATGCGGATTTGCTGTCAGCCCTCCTGTCTTATACATGAACGGGATTTAGGCTGCAGAATGTTTCACACCAGAACACAGAGTGGTCAAATATAAGCAACACATAATTCTCAATTCACTTCCATTTAACTGGATTTGATTTTGTTCAAACGCCGACTGTGATCAAAGGCAACAAAGCAACATGGGATTTGTATTACACACGTGACACGTCATAAATAGTGTGTCGGGGATCTCAGGCAAGCGCCTACACACGGAACCGCACTCGTGGGTTTCCAAAGTAATCGGAGGCTCCCAGCTGATTGCCGTTTGGCCAGGTTGGTGCCTAGCACTGCCACCTTAGCAGTGCCAGCCTGGCACCCTGGCAATGCCACCTGGGTGCCAGTGTGGCAGTGCCAAGGTTCCCATGTTGCAGGGGGGGGGCGGCCAAAGGGCCAGCCTGCACAGTCCTTAGCTATGCAGGGGCGACCTATGGTCTGAGAGACCCCCATCCCCGTGCCAGCCCACGACTGGTGCACGGTAGCACACTGGTAGCATAGTTGCTTCACAGCTTCAAGGTCCTCGGTTCGATTCCCGGTTTGGGTCACTGTCTGTGTGAAGTTTGCAGTTTCTCTTCCTGTGTACGTGGCTTTCTTTCGGGTCCTCCGGTTTCTTCCCACAGTCCAAAGATGTGCGGGTTAGGTGGATTGGCTGTGCTAAATTGCCCTTAGTGTCCAAAAAGGTTAGGTGGGGTCACGGGGATAGGTTGGAGGTGTGGGCTTAAGTGGGTGGATTTTCCGATGGTTGGTGGAGACTCGATTGCCCGAATGGCCACATTCTGCACTGCAAATTCTGTAAATGTACTAATGTTAAGCATTAAATAATTAATTAAAAATATTGAGTAATGCTGATTGAATTTTTCTGCAGGAAGATAAGAATGATGCATTAATAATCTGTTAGATATTTGCTGAACAAATGCCGAAGTTCAATATGAATTCTACTTCTTTTGGTCTTGTAAGTTGAGACATCTGTTTTAAAGAAACAGACATCTTTTTGTAAGAAGTGAGATAGCCTCTCAGCCGAACCATGAGAAGTTGCAGCAAGACTGTTCAGTTGAGCGTAGCACAGTTCAATTGGCTTCTGCTTTGTCAGCTGTTTCTGTAGTGTAGTGGTTATCACATTTGCTTTACATGCGAAAGGTCTCCGGTTAGAAACCGGCTCGAAACATCTCTGGCTTCTAGTTTAGTCTTTCAGAATATTACCTCAATCTCGTAACTGGTCTTCATCAATGGGAAAAAGCAAAATCACCATGCACTACTCTGTGCCAATGGCGCAATGGCTACCGCGTCTGACTACGGCGATTCCATGTTTGACTCTAGGCTGACTCTGAGTTTAGCATTTTGGCGTCCTGTTTAGCTCAGTAGGTTCTTGATGCAGAGCAAGGTGAACAGGGAATCAACAATTTTCGTATCGGCTGAGGTTATTCGTGAAAACCCTGCCTTCTCAATTTAACTTCCACTTCAAGCAAAACATAATATCTTAAATTCAATATAAGTTCTATATCTGATGGTTTTAAAAGTCGAGACATCGGTTTTAAATAAGTGGCTGTCTTCTTGTAATAAGTTACATGGCCTCTCAGCCTAACCATTCAAAGATGCAGCAAGACTGTGAGGTTCAACATTGCACATGTCCACTGATTGCTACACTACCCGCTGTTTATGTAGTGTGGCTATCATGTTCGGTCAATGTGCGAAAGTCCCGGTTCGAAACCGGGCAAAAACATCACGTTCTTCCCATTTTGTGTGAGGAATGTTTGCACAAAACACGTTTGTTTCCCCCAATCTCGTACGCAGGAGAAATATGACATTTAATTTCACATACGACATTAAAATTCATTCAACAAAGTCAGAAGTACCGAATTTTCAAAACGATAGGAGAAGAAAAACATTTTTCCTATTTTGGCACAGTTCGGATATTAGCAGTTTGTTCATCCACTAAGGAATTTAATTGGTTTACAGATGCAGATGAATACTTTTAATCGCCATCGCAAACATGTTTAAATGTACGATCAAATCAACTTACTGCGGATGCTTCAATGGGAAACAAAAACAGAAAATACTGGATAATCACAGCAGGTCTGACAGCCTCTGTGGAGAGTGATGGCAAGTGTGGTTTCGAGTCTGGGTGACTCTTTGTCAAGCTGGAGAACTGAAAGTTTGGTCACACTAGCATGGGTGGGGTGGCGTGAAGCACTCAGGGGGCTGTGGAAATCCAGGTTCAGTGCGGATTTCCTGCCACCCCTCCTATCTTGTACATGAACGGTACTTAGGCTGCAGAGGTTTTGATGTAAATTTCCACTTCAAACAAGACGTAATTTATCTTAAATTCTATATCTTATGGTGTTATAAGTTGGGACATGGGTTTTTAAGAAACAAGAGTCTTCTTGCAGACATGGCCTCTCAGCCTAACCATAAGAAGCTGCAGCAACACAGTGAGTTTGTACATTGCACATGTCCACTGATTGCAGGTCAAAGTGGTTTATGTAGTGTAGTGGTTATCGCATTCGCCTAACACGCGAAAAGTCTCCGGTTCAAATCCGGGCAGAAACATTAAGTTCCTTTCATTTTGTGTGAGGAATGTTTGCACATAATGCATTTGTTCCCCGATCTCATATGCTCGAGGAATGTGAGATTTTGCCTCGCATAAGACCTTAAAATTCATTCAACAAAGGCAGAAGTACTGTATTTTCAAAACGCAAGGGGAAGAAAAACATGTTCTTAGTTTGGTACAGTTCGGATATTAGCACTTTGTTTATCCACGACAGAATTTAATGGTTTTACAGATGCAGATGAACATATTTAATCGCAATTTCAAACATGTCTAAATGTGCGGTAAAAGCAACTTACTGCGGATGCGTCAATGGGAATTAAAAACAGAAAATACAGGCCAATATCAGCAGGTCTGGCAGCATCTGTGGAGAGAGATGTCAGGTTTCGTTTCGAGTCTGGGTGACTCTTTGTTAAAGAGCAAAAGAACATAAGAACGAGGAACAGGAGTAGGCCACCTGGCCCCTCGAGCCTGCTCCGCCATTCAATGAGATCATGGCTGATCTTTTGTGGACTCAGCTCCACATTCGGCCTTAAAACCATAACCCTTAATCCCATTATTCTTCAAACAACTATCTGTCTTTATCTTTAAAACATTTAATGAAGGAGCCCCTACTGCTTCACTGGGCAAGGAATTCGATAGGTTCACAACCCTTTGGGTGAAGAAGTTCCTCCTAAACACAGTCCTCAATCTACTTCCCCTTATTTTGGGCTTTGCCCCCTAGTTCTGCTTTAACTCACCAGTGGAAAAAACTTGCCCGCATCTATCCTATCTATTGCCTTCATAATTTGATATGTTTCTATAAGATCCCTCTAATCGTTCTAAAATCCAACGAGTACAGTCCCAGTCTACTCAACCTCTCCACGTAATCCAACCCCTTCAGGTCTGGGATTAACCTCTTGAATCTGCTCTGCACATCCTCCAGTGCCAGTACGTCCTTTCTCAAGTAAGGAGACCAAAACTGAACACAATACTCCAAGTGTGGCCTCACTAACACCTTATACAATTGCAGCATCACCTCCCCAGTCTTAAACTCCATCTCTTTAACAATGAAGGACAACATTCCATTTGCCTTCTTAATCACCTGTTGCACCTGTAAACCAACGTATTGCGACTCATGCACTATTACACCCAGAGCTCTCTGTACAGCAGCATGCTTTAATATTTTATCATTTCAATAATAATCCCGTTTGCTGTTATTCCTACCAAAATAGATAGACTGGGGAACTAGAACTTTGCTCAGATTTAGACTGGCGGGGGCATGAAGCATTGTGCCTCGATAGAGGGCCAGCGATACGTGGAGGAATGCAATTAGAAGATAAAGATTTTCCTATTTTGGCACAGTTCGGATATTAGCACCTTTTACATACACAACAGAATTTAAAGGGTTTACAGATGCAGATTAACATATTTAATCACCATTTCAAACATGTTTAATTGTAAGCTAATTACTGCGGTTGCTTCAATCTGAAACAGAAACTACTGGACCATCTCAGCAGGCCTGACAGCCTCTGTGAAGTGAGATGGCAGCTGTCGTTCCGAGTCTCGGTGACGCTTTGTCAAAGCTGGAGAACTGGAAATAGGGTCAGATTTAGACGCTTGTGTTGGGGGGGGGGGGGGGGGGGGAGGAGTGGGGGGGGGGGGCGTGCCCTATTGAGCCTCAATAGAGTGTCATCAATAAGTGGACAATGACAAAAATGTCTTGGACAGAAAGAAAACGGGAATGTAAATGAGGCTAATCAAGGCTAAGAAAGGTGCTGATAATGGCACATTAAGAGATTACAATATGTTAATTGAAAAGTGAGTCAGAGGACAATTAGGAACAAGGCGCTGATTGCTCAAGTGGGATGGGATGGGCTGGAGGGGTGGGGAGGGGGGCAATGCTGAGGATTAAACATGTCAATGGAAGCAATGAAAATAAATTGATGGAAATAAACATGTGGTGGAAGAAAGAGAGACTTCACAGTGTGAAGTTGCTGATCTGAATAAAATGAAACAGTGAGCTGCCTGAATCCACCAGAGTTAGTGAGTAGTGATAAGTGAATGTCCACGCATAGACAACTTTTCGAAACTGTCTCGATTTTATCGGGAACGTATTGGTTCCCTGCAGTGTGAGCTCAGCTTCTCAAAGCAAACCCAATGTGAATGAATCCTGCCGTCTGCGCCGCAAAGAAATGAAGAAAACATGTTGCTTGACCAACATCATCAAAGGGCTCGTCCGGGATTAGAACCCGGGACCTCTCGCAATTTTCGAAATACAAACACCCGAAGCGAGAATCATACCCCTAGACCAACGAGCCCGTCGAATGCAATTCACGCATACTGTCATTCCCATCGAAAGTCGATCTAACATCTGCGGAGAAAGCGGAAAATACTGGAACAACTCAGAGAGTCAGGCGGCATTTGTCGACAGGACAACAAAGTTCGTCTTTCACCATCACCTTTCATTAACCAAGTCAAATCCCGGAGGGAGGAAACAGAACAACAGGAAAGGGCTCTGATAGGGGGCAAATCAGGAGATATTAAATGAGAAAAGACCTTGGCTTCCATTGCCACAGAATGAGGTTAGCATCGAATCAGAGAATGATTACACCACAGTATGAGGCCATTCGGGCTGCTGTGTCTGTGTCAGCACTCTGTCAGAGCAATGGAAGAAACAAAGAAAGAAAAGATGTGTCTGGAGGAGCTGTCGATGGCAGATTGATCAACAACTGGGAGAATGCAGCAAGTGTGAGAATGTGAGGATCTGTAGGAACTGCACAAATTCACGTTAGCGGCGCTTCCGGGTTTTTCTACCTGGTGGAGTCGTCATAGCCCCTGGGATGTTGTTGCACTCACCGTGGGACCTGGCTCTCTATCTCTCAGCGGGTGACGTCTGCCCCTGACCTGGATGGCGCCTTATCATTGGGCAGAAATGCTCAACATCGATCAACATCGAGCGAAATTTTATATTTTTGTTGAAGGCTGAAGCATACACAAAAACTTCACATGGCCCTGCACGATAATAATAATCGTGTTGCTCGGTGATGCTCTGTTGAAATGGTTATTGTGCATTGCAGACTTTCTCCCATTTTTAGGTTCATTACAGGATGGGATGCCGGATAGTCAGCGGCCTTGGGCCCACCTGAGTTAAGTTTTTGGAAAATTGTCCATAATTTTCGTTATTATTAGCTCCACATCAGATAGTTTTCACTACCGCTGCTAATACGTGGGTTTTCCAAGTTTAAATTTACTGTAGAAATCGCGGCATGGAGATGAGCCTTATAATTTACCAAACTGCCTCTATGTTGACTTGTACAAGAACAGAGACAGCAATATAACTGCGATAGATAGACCTGACTGCTTTCGTGAAATTATTCCCGCAAGCAATGACACTAAATAAAGCTTGTCTGTCCAGTAAATACTCGCTGAGTTTTTTCTACGGGACGTTATGTTATATCCAACGCTATGCCTCACTGCACAGTAATAGACCTTCACTCTGAGGGCGCTCATATTGAGGTGACCGTTCTGTCCAGACTTGCTAGCAGCCGCCAGATATCGTCCTGAAACTGCATCTTTCTTCAGAGTTAATACATTGCTAATAATCCAGACTGGTTGCTGTGCCACTTTCTTATGATACCATTGGATGTAGCGAGTGTCTGGCTCTGAATATTGACAATGTAATTGCACCAAATCCCCTTCTGACCCGGGTTTTGTCACCGGTGATGAGTTACTGGATCTACGCATTGTCCGCCGGCGATAGTGGAGGAAGTAAATATCAAGAGTTTAAAAATAAGGTCCTAAATTTGTTTGTAAATGTGTCAGTTTGTGGAACTTCCACTCTACCCACCAGATTGACATTTCTGATCATTAATTATTACAATCTATTATCAGCTCATCTGGCATGGTGAACATTATCCAGTACTTACCGCCCAACAGCGCCGCCAGTATTAGCAGAAACATGTCTGGCTGAATCTCTGTGAGTGAATGGGAACGGGATGAGGCAGAGATTGAGAGGAGAGAGGGAACCCGGGCTCTATTCAGTTCATTGTTCCACCCACACACTGCAGGGGGCCGGCCCCATTGTGACATCACCAAGGCTAACAAATCCATTATGACATCACCTAGTCTCCTAAATCTGTCGGCTTTGACAGTGCCATCGCATGACGTCATCACGCCCCTGCTTGAACATGGCGCCCTCTGCTGCCGGATTTATCTCATTGCTGTTAGAATGCGGCCATTGAAAGAATTCCGCGAGCACTGAACCACACAAGAAGATACGAATGTGTCCCAGAAACGCAAATTGGAGCTTTTCAGATTCAGATTTTGGTGCTGTTGATGTTTCTGTGAGATGATACAAAATGTCAAGTGACACTAAATCTGTAGAACTCTTTGTTGGCCGGCTCTGGCCAAATCATGTGCAGGACAAAGAATGAACATTGTTAAGAAGTCGGAGAAAGTGCGGACGTTATATATCAGAATAGCAGGCATAATGGAAACCTTTGCACAAGGCTAGCGAAGCTTGCCTTCATTTGCTTTTAACAAAGAAAGTAGAAGCGACCTCAATTGATGTGCTAAAATTATGCATTTTTGGTCGTATAGATCACAAGTTATTGTTTCCAAACTCAGCAGACAAAATCATCCCAATTTCATGGAAAATTGGATCGTGAAAGGTGAATTTTAGCTATTTTGTTGCGGTATGTTAACATCCGTAGTTCGACGCATGAAATGACGAAGGAAGAAGATTCAACGGCAACTTTGAAAAGAGAATTGTGAAGGGTAAGCAGCATGGGTAATATAGGGTGTGAAAGGCGATTGGAACAGCGTTTTCAAATCGGCGCAGTTAAACTGAACACTACACTCCGTCCCTAAATCTCTGATTCTGGGCCGTTAATGTCACTCCCACACTGTTTGTTCTCAGTCACTTCAGCAGTGAGCAGGTGCAGGATGGTCTCAGATTCTGCAGGTTCAACCGTCGCTATTTCAACTCCAGCACTTGTGACGGCAGCTGGTAACCGCCGCACAGTTTGATCAGTTTAGAGTCTGTCGTGTCCCCGGCCACAGCTTCCGTTTGCTGCCCTCGATCTGAACGGATTGTGCTGGTGGAGACATCGCTGCCTCTGGCCCCTTCCTATCACTGCAGTGGTGCAGGAATCTGTATGTCTGCGTCAGCAGATCGTTTCCTGCATTGAATAACCACGGAGCAAAAAAGCTGCTGATCTAAAGTAGAACCAAAAATGTTGTGTCTGTTTTTTAAAATCATATAAACACATAAAGTAGATGGAATGAGGAAGAAGCTAAATATAATTTGAAATTTCAAAGAGAAGAAAGTATTCAGGGTTTAAATGCAGAAATTTGGCAACATGTTGCTGATGACGTTAAAGAGTTAAAGGATCCGGGTTCTATCAAAAGCGATGCAGATATTAGAACAGATACAGACACGTATAAATATGTACAGATCACTGTTGGGAATGCTGTTCAAACGCATGGATCGGTTCCGTGCCTCTTATTTCATTTGTTGTTAACTTCACAGACAGAGTGTGGGAGGGATTGGGAAAGATGAAGCAGGGATGCAAAAAATCCATCAGTCAGCTTAAGGAAGAAGTGGATAAACATATGACCCGTAAATAGGAACTTTTAAATAATGAAATGTATGGAAACAAACAGTGGATTATTTTTCCAGCGAGATAGTACGGAAGTAATGGACCGAATTCCCTCTCTTTGGACTGTGAAACACTATGATTTTTAGATAAAAAATGGCCCTGTTCAGTTAGAAACACAACAGAGCACTGACTATATGAATCATGCCAACCTGCTGTTACACACAGGAAGCAGAGAGGTTGGGGATCAGTGACGGTTCAAGTGGTCTATGAATTGAGAAACAACCAATCGCTCAATGGCACCATGTGTAACGTCAAATAAAGACATCCAATAATAGTCCAATCGGTGAGGATCAGTCTCACATTCAGGGGGAGAATGTAAAGCTCTCTCCTCTCCTCACCCGCACAACATTGAATCCCGGACTCGGCAGCAAGTCCCAGCCTGGAAATCAGACCCGGATTGATCCGCCTTTTGCCCACTTTCATCATCATGACCAGAAACCCCAGGAAAGAGCTGTTTCCAGCTGGAGCGCTGATGCTGCTGATATTGGGTGAGTTTATTTTCTTATCTGATGCATTTTTTAAAACAAACTCATAGTACCGTGTGGTTATGATGATTTTATTTGTTCCCAGCTGTTCAGTGTGAGGATCAGAGCTCCCACCCTGAGCAGGTGGTGTCCCGGGAAGGGGATCGGGCTGAACTGAACTGTCGGATCTCCATTGGTACAGGTGATTCCGTAGCCTGGTACAGACAGGCACCGACAGAGGCTCCCACATTTATCGCCTCCATTTACCAGGGGACTGAGACCAAAGGACGCTACACCCTGTCCTTTGAGAGAAAAAAGAAGTCCAATACCATCTGTATAGATGTCAGCGCGGTCCAGGACTCCGGAATGTATCTCTGTGCGAAGCAGACACAGTGAGACACAGAGCGGATTCGGCTGTACAATATCTTGTTCACTGCCGGGTTTCCGTTGCCCCGTTTACATTTGCACAAACCAGAACCTTTAGAAATGCCGATGATTATCAGAATGATTACTTTCCCATATTTAAACCTCCACCTGGATAGAGTTACAATATCCATCTGCTTTATTACAGATGCAGAATGTCGTAACATTTTATTTGTTTTGTTAGTTCCACAGAGGCAGGCGGAACAATTAACTTTCTCAGATGCCAGGTAGACAGATATGGGAGAGAAAGTTAGATAAACAAATATGTAGCTAGACAGATTGTCAGTAGGTGGATAGATGGACGGACAGACAGGCGGGCAGGCGGATATATATGTAGATACACAGATAGATTAGTTTATTCTGCCTATGTACTCAAACACTTTAGTTAATTGACCCTGTATGTGTCATAACGTTAATGTTATTCTTGTTTTAACAGCTGTTCCATGTCACTTGGGGATATTTCAGATAGGGATGTATCGGGGAACACAAAGACAGACCATCTCGCTTCATCACAATGTTATTCTCACTACAAATGACTGTGTATTCTGGTACCGGCAGTTCTCCAATAAGGCTACCCAGAATCTGGTCTCCACATTCAGAGATGAAAGAATTGAGGGAAGGTTTAAAGTATCTGTGGACAGTGAGAAAAGTTCCATCACTCTCAGTGTTAACACGGTTGGGTTGTCAGACGCTGCAGTGTATTACAGTACAGTGTGGCGCTGTGAAACAAAGAGATGAGGAGCCTGTACAATAACTCACTCAACATGAGGACTGTGGAGACAACCAGCCCGTGTGCAGTGGAAATGAGAGTGAGCCAAACAAAATGTATAAACAAATGTTTTTCATCCGTGTGATTTATTGGAATTAAAAATCTGTGTTATTTCCAATGATATAACTAACAGATTAACCCACAGAACAATATCAATCACTTTTTGATACAATAGCTAATTTACATTATTTTGCATCTTTGTGTGATGTTTAGCGAGCTTTCAAGACTTCCATTCTTTCAAAATGAACGTCCAAACTTATCAGTTGTTTTATGAATTTTTTCAGTTCATCTATTTATGCAAATGAACACGGGCTTTGTCAATAAGGAAGGCACGCCAGAAAACTGAGACAAGTGGTCTGGGTCAATATTAAATAAAAAATATAGCAAAAGAAAAACAACGAAAGAGGCATCAGATGCAGCAACTATAACACCGAAGCAGTAGTAACACTTCTATGATAATAATCCACCAATATACTGCAGCAATATTCGGGGATACATTGAGAATCGATGTTTCACAGACAGAATTCCGCTAGTTAACGTTGCGAGATCTTCTCTTTAGTTTAAGCCTGACGAGCTGTCAGTTAGTTCACCGCTGTTACAGGTGGCAGCTGGGATTACAGGAAATATCTGTGACGCTTCACCACAACCACGTTTCGGGCAAGAAAAAAAATGTGAATTACGGATTCTCAGGCACTGAAGCACGTCTTCTGGGCCGGAAGTTCTGCGTTTCAATACCACTCCAGGGCTTTATGGCTGCAGAAGGTGTGCTCTTTGCCTGGCCACACACGATGATTATCTGTTTGCAAGTTCTTCCAATATGACTAATGATAGGTGGTAAGAGCTGGAGAGTTTCCTGGTCAGCCATGCTGCAAGAGGCAATGGGAACTACTGCAACACTTTGTCAGGAATAATCATGGGCCAACCTGAGGGAAGTCCCGGGTCAACCAGCGCCACCTGAGGTCTGGTACCTGGAGGATGCTTAGGATGGCACAGGAAACTGGGAGTGAACTCTGTCCATCATTGTAGTCCAAAGTCACTGGGTAGTCTGAATGGGACGACACATGTTACTGACCAATATAGATCCTCAATTTATCGTAAAGAGAGAGATAAAGAGCGAGAAACAGGAAAAGGGCGTCCATCGTTCCATTACAAAATGTTCTGGGTGCTATTTGCCACGAGTTCAAATTATCGGGAAAATAAGGGGTTCACTTTGGCAATAAGGAAAGCCCTTTACGCAAGAATCGGAATGACAACTCTTACTGACATAGAATTAAACATTTCCACCGTCCTCTATGTTTAGCATGATTTCGAATCACAGCAGTGAATACACTGAAAATGCGCTTCCTGTGGTTGCAGGGTTCTACAGACATCCGGAGTCTATAAAATTTCCTTTTGTCTCTTTTCATTTGATATTTGGTTATTGTGGTTAAATTCATCGTCCACCTGTTTCTGCTGAGATCAGTAAAGTGTATTTTATAATTTCCTTTTCTTTAATTGAATCTATGTTTCCCGGATTGCTTTGATTGTTTGTGGCCTGCTCCTGCGATTTCCCGAATTCGCACAAACTCTGTTTTAAGATTCATTCCGCTTAACAGGAACCCGGCAGCCTGTCAGCAACAAGAATCCGGGATCTTACTGAGGAGCCCCTGATGGAAACCTGCCTGGTGTTCAGGGAGAGCGAGTGGCCGCACGCCCGGTGGGGCTGCTCACCTACCTGTCAGACATTAGTCGGACTCGATAAAAGCTTGTAATCAGCTAGCTGCACATCTCACGCTTCTCATTATAAAGATAAAGGTATCAAAGAATGACCAGCACATGTGCTTAGCTGCAAACTCCATTTGTCAGGCGACGCTCTGTCGTTAGCCCCCTCGTCTCTGAATCAAAAGCCGCAGGCCTCTGCTCCCTGTACAGAGACGTGAGCCCAATGATCTATGCTGGTGCTTTTGTGCAGTTTTCAGGTAGCGGTGCATCGCTCTCGGATTAGATGTTCAATCAAGGGTGCTGTCTTTCCTGACAGGAAGGAGGAAGGAGCAGTGCTCCGAACGATAGTGTTTGAAACAAACCTGTTGGGCTTTAACCTGGTGTTGTAAGATTTCTTCCTGTGCTCACCCCAGTCCAACGCCGGCATCTCCACATCATGGCTTTCCTCTAAGATGAACGTGGTGGATCACAAGGCAATATTTTCCAAGAGCAAGGACGTTGTCCAGGTCAATCACGTCCCTGAAACAGGAAGCTCATTAAACCCCACTGTTTGAAATTATCTACTCGGCCATAATCGGCTGATGAGTTTTCTGAATTTCTTCGTCACAGTGACGGTATCGCATCTTGGGACGTAAAGAAAAGCGCCATCCAAATATTACATTTCCACTCACTAAACTATCTGCATTAAAATGTTTTAATACTTTATGTGTTAGGAGCAAAGTTACATGTTCGAATTAGAAGCATGGATATCGCTAAGATTTCAGGAACCAATTCAGACTCACCGCTGATCTCAGTGTGTGCCTAACGATGTTATGCGGAGTGACACTTTGATAGTTATTGTACTGGTTCAGCCCAGCTCTGTGTCTCTGTGGGGTTCAGCGCGCAGAAATACACCGCGGAGTCTGTCAGCTCTGTTTTAGACACATCCAGCGAGACGGTGTGGATTGATTCATCCAGATTCACTGAAAAACAGTCCCCTGGAAATCTATCTGTCTTATCGGTGTATCTGCTTCTCTTCATCAGAAACTCCAGGGATCCGCCGAGATACTGATGATACCAGTGCAGATAAAGAATATTGTTGCTTGTAGTGGTGTAATTACAGAACAACTGAACATTCTCTCCTTCAATTACTGCTATTGCAGCCGGTGTCTGTGACACAGAATCTCCTCGACAATATCCTGCAAGAACCCAGAGCAATATTAAATGGAAGGCTGTCACTTCACTATGTTAATCCCCTAAATCGTAAACATGATTCTGAGAAATATATCGGCCAGTTAAATATGAGTGTTTGGATACGGTGAATAATGATGACATTTCTAATTGTGAATCCATTTATTCCTTATTTGTGTCGAGTGAACTATTCAATTAACTGTAATGCACGCAGAAGATGTGAAACACAGAGTTTCGTACTTTATGAACCTACCTGTTAAAAGAGCCGCAGCTGTGAGGAATAAAAACAAAGTAGCAGATGACATGTTTGCAGGGAGGTGGCGGTGGATATTAGCAGAGTGGCTGAAGCTAACATTGTTTTGAAGAGGGGTAAAGTAACATCCGGGTCGCTGCTGATTGAGTCATTGTTTGGCAGCATCATCAGATGGAATCCAATCAGCTTAAACTGTCTTTGTTTTCAATTCAACCAATCATCTCACAGTTCGCTTTATTTCTAATCAATGCGGATGGGGAGCAGGACAGTGTTCAAGCACAACGTTTGGGCGGCACAGTGACTACTGATTAGTGCTGCTACCTGACGGCGTTGAGGCCCCAGATTCGATCCCGGCTTTGTGCAGTTTGCACGTTCTCCCCGTGTCTGCGTGGGTCACGCAAGTCAAAAGATGTGTGCGATCGGCTACACTTAATTGCCCTCTAATTGGAAAAAAATTGAATATCCCACATTTTAAAGAAATAAAATGTTGCCAGGTTCATTCTGTCAGGCGGAAAACATGGATGTTGTTTGAGTTTCGGAACCGGGACCCCTAACTATGAAACTCTCCGCATCCAGGAGCCAGTGGCTCTTGACGAGTTTGAATACAATAAAGATGAAAAGACGAATGCCGCATTTTAACCTGGAGCGGGACTGCCACGGCATCGAGCGTCACATCAAAGCATTAAGGGGCGTTTGTGATCAGTGGCAAGTTTGAGTTTCCCTCTTCCTACTTTTCTGGTATTTCTTCAGCTCGAGAAATGATAATTCCAATACAGGTCTATTCGTGTTGATAAAAGATGGCAATAGCGGTGGGAAAATCAGAGTCCATTTGCCTGCCAATCAGAACGCTCTTATCATGTCCCATTGATTTTTGGATTCCACTTAAATTATATTTTGTAAACATCCTGATCAGCGCACGACGAAAACTTCAATACAACATCTCTTGTCCAGCAATAACCACGATTTACTTCTAATTATGATTCATTTCAGCATAGCAGATTTCGGCTAATTGTTAGATTCAGACTGGCAATTATCCATCTGATTGCGCAGATGTTGAAGGAATACATTCCCTCCCGGGATGGACAGAGGATGGGCAGCTCGACTTCGCAAACTGACAAAATACGAGATTGACCTACAGAGCATATTTCTTTTGATGCACTATTCCATAGAGTGAGCTCAGAAGAAAAGTTGAAACGAGATTTCTGGAGGCATCGAACCAGAAACAAACCCGACATATTCACCCTCTGGTCAATTGTAGCCCTTATTTGTGATTACACTTTATTTCTTTGCGCAAGGAAGGTTAAAGGCAGCAAAGTATCTCGACGGAAAAATACCAATGCTACATACCCGGTTCCTAATTTCCTACTCCACTGTGTGCACTAAATCATCAATTATTCGACGATGATTTTTTTTCCAGGTCCCTTCTATAATGACCTTAAACACGTTCTTTGCGATTAGACTGCTCCGAAATATGTGGACGTTACATTTCCCGTGAATCACGGAGCATAGGAAACTTCATTAGAATATTTTAGATGTTGCTGCTCCGACAATAACCAGAGCAATTCCTCATGTTCTCTGATGATGATTGCCAGAACCGGATATGACGTTGGTGGTGTCACTTTCTTTGCTCTATCCGTTCCAAGCTGAGACATTTCAGTCTGCTGCGCTGGGCCTCACAGCTTCTGTCACAGTGCTGGAGACGCTGATGCTCACATGGTGACGAGCTGACAGTGATTTATTTCCCTATAACATTTGTTGGGTTGTTGGGTTACGGGTATAGGGTGGATACGTGGGTTTGAGTAGGGTGATCATTATCGAGTAGGGCACAACATCGAGGGCTGAAGGGCCTGTTCTGTGCTGTACTGTTCTATGTTCTCTTCCAGGCGTTGGCGCTGATTCTGCGCACCAGGACAATCCGATTGTGACGGTGAGGGAAGGGGGATTGGGAATACTGAATTGCAGTTTTACAACAGCTGATCAAAACCCTTACCTTTATTGGTATCGGAAACTGAAGTGCCGAATTTTTCCTCACTCCATTTAAATGTAAAACTCTCAGATTAATCAGCGTCTAGTTGAGTATCTTGGGCCAGGGGCTGGTTTAGCTCACAAGGCTAAATCGCTGGCTTTTTAAAGCAGACTAAGCAGACCAGCAGCACGGTTCGATTCCCGTACCAGCCTCCCCGGACAGGTGCCGGAATGTGGCGACTAGGGGCTTTTCACAGTAACTTCATTGAAGCCTATTCGTGACAATAAGCCATATCAATGGAAGCAATGAAAATAAGTTGATAGAAATAAACATGTGGTGAAGTGGGAAGAGTGATTTCACGGTGCAAAGTTGTTGACCGTACTGTAAAATCTGCAAGGCTGTACCGTGCCTATTCGGAGGATGGGGTGCTGCTCCTCGGCGTTGTGCTGAGCTACATGGGAACATAGCAGCAGGCCATGATCGGACATGTGGACATGAGAGCAGGACAGTGAGTTCAAACAGCAAACGACAGGAGAGTCTGCCGCCAGTTTGTCGATGGAGCAAAGGTGTTTTGCAAAGCGGTCACCCAGTCGGCATTTAGTCTCTCCAATGCAGAGTAGATGGCATTGGGATCAGCAAATGCAGCGGGCCAGATTGAAGGATGTCTGAAAGTAATGTGTACTCAAAAGGACAGACACAAACGATACTGTAACTGACTTAGAGGAAATGCCAGAGACTTAACTGAACCAGCTTTGGGAAAGAAAAAACGGTCTTCCTGATAGAGAAACAGGAAAAGCCAGTGTGGGAATCCAGGCTCAAAGTTGATTTACAATTACCCCTCCTTTCTTCTACATGAACGGTATTTAGGCTGCAGCATTTTACACACCAAAACACAAAGAGGTCAAATATAAGAAACACATAATTGTCAATTCTTAAACTCAACTCAAGCATTGAATAACGAAACAAATATTGTGTAAAGTCGGTTGCTTTTTTCTGTAGGATTTCAGAATGCTGCATTAATAATAGAAGAGAGCATTTCGCCGTTAGAGATTTGCTGAACAAATTCTTCAGTTCAATATAGGTTCTTCTACTGGCTTGTAAGTTTAGACATCTGTTTTAAAGAAATAGACGTGTTCTTGTGAGAAGTGACATGGCCTCTCAGCCGAACCATGCGAAGCTGCAACAAGGCAGTTGAGTTGAAGGTGTCACAGGTCCGTTGGAGTGTGCGCTGCCAGCTGTTTCTGTAGTGTAGTGGTTATCACATTCGCTTTACACGCGAATGGTCCCCGTTTCGAAACCGGGCAGAAACATCTGGTGTTTCCAGTTTAGTCTGTCACAAAATATTACCTCAATCTCGTAATTGGTCTTCATCATCGAGGAATACAAAAGCCTATAACTGCTGTGGGCCAGTGGCGCAATGGATAACGCGTCTGACTACGAATCAGGAAATTCCAGGTTCGACTGCTGGCTCGCAGTTCCTAGTTTTGGCGCCCCCTTTAGTTCAGTGGGTTGGACAGCTGGTTCCCGATGCAGAGCAAAGTGAGCAGGGCATCATCAATTCTCGTTTCAGCTGTGGTTACTTATGAAAGCCCTGCCCTCTCAATTTAACTTCAAGCAAAACATAACTTATCTCCAGTTCAGCAAAATTCAATATCTGATCCTTTGATGAGGTGAGACATCAGTTTTAAAGAAACGGCTTCTTCCAATAAGTTACATGGCCTCTCAGCGGAACCGTTAGAAGCTGCAACAGTACATTGAGGTTCAACATTGCACAGGGCCACTGATTGCGATGCTCCCATCAGTTTCTGTAGTGTAGTGGTTATCACATTCGCCTAACACGCGAAAGGTACCCGGTTCGAAACCGGGCAGAAACATCGCGTGCTTCTCATTTTGTGTGACGAATGTTTGCACAAAATACCTTTCTTCCTCAACCTCGCACGTTCGAGGACCATGAGATTTGGTCTCTCATGAGATATTAAAATTCCTTCAACAAAGTCAGAAATACGGAATATTCAAGACGCCAGGGGAAGAAAAGCCTTCCCTATTTTGCCACGATTCGGATATTAGCAGTTTGTTCATCCACCACAGAATCTTTTGGGTTTACAGATGCAGATGAACATATTTAATCACCATTTCAAACATGTCTAAATGTACGATAAAAGCAACTTACTGCTTATGCGTCAATGGGAAAGAAAAACAGAAAACACAGGACAGTCTCATCAGGTCTGACAGCCTGTGTGGAGAGAGATGGCAAGTGTCGTTTCGAGTCTGGGTGACTCTTTGTCGAAGCTGGACAACTGGATCTTTGGTCAGGTGTAGACTGGCGGAGTGTGTGGGGGAAGTGGAGGGTGGGTGGGGGGAGAGGGGAGCGTGAAGCATTGGGCCTCGACAGACGGCCAGCCATGGGTGGAGAATAACAAAAATGTGTTGGGTCGAAAGAAAAAGGGAATGTAAATGTTTCTAATCAGTGTTAAGAACTGTGCTGAGGGGGCGATTAGAAGATTAGAATGTGTTAATGGCAGATGACAATGAGGAACAAGGGGCGGATTTCCCAAGAGGGATGCGATTGGCTATGGGAATGGGGAGGGGGAGACAATGGGAGAGGAAGACATATCAATGGAAGCAATGAAAATAAGTTGATGGAAATAAACATGTGGTGAAGTGGGAAGAGTGATTTCACGGTGCGAGGTTGTTGAGCCTACTGTAAAATCCGCAAGGCTGTACCGTGCCTATTCGGTGGATGGGGGCTCTTCCTCGGCGTTGTGCTGAGCTACATGGGAACATTGCAGCAGGCCAAGATCGGACATGTGGACATGAGAGCAGGACAGTGAGTTCAAATAGCAAGCGACAGGAGAGTCTGCCGCCAGCTTGTCGATGGAGCGAAGGTGTTTTGCAAAGTGGTCACCCGGTCGGCATTTAGTCTCTCCAATGCAGAGAAGATGGCATTGGGATCAGCAAATGCAACAGGCCAGATTGAAGGATGTCTGAAAGTAATGTGTACTCAAAAGGATAGATACAAACGATACCGTAACTGACTTAGAGGAAATGCCAGAGACTTAACTGCACCAGCTTTGGGAAAGAAAAAACCGTCTTCCTGATGGAGAAACAGGAAAAGCCAGTGTGGGAATCCAGGCTCAAAGTTGATTTACAATTACCCCTCCTTTCTTCTACATGAACGGTATTTAAGCTGCAGCATTTTACACACCAAAACACAAAGAGGTCAAATATAAGAAACACATAATTGTCAATTCTTAAACTCAACTCAAGCATTGAATAACGAAACAAATATTGTGTAAAGTCGGTTGCTTTTTTCTGTAGGATTTCAGAATGCTGCATTAATAATAGAATAGAGCATTTCGCCGTTAGAGACTTGCTGAACAAATTCTTCAGTTCAATATCGGTTCTTCTACTGGCTTGTAAGTTTAGACATCTGTTTTAAAGAAATAGACGTGTTCTTGTAAGAAGTGACATGGCCTCTCAGCCGAACCATGCGAAGCTGCAACAAGGCAGTTGAGTTGAAGGTGACACAGGTCCGTTGGAGTCTGCGCTGCCACCTGTTTCTGTAGTGTAGTGGTTATCACATTCGCTTGACACGCAAGCACGAGAAAAGTGTGCACAATTATTGGGCACAAAATAATTCTGTTCCTGAATGATGCCGGAATCTCGTGTGTTCCAGGACTATGAGATTTAGTCTCACATGAGCCACTAAACTGAATTAAACATTAAGGCCCAAGCACTGAATTTTCGGCAGGCAATGAGAGGTGAAGAATTTTCATATCTTGGCACAGCTCGGATATTAGCAGCTAGTTCATCCACAACAGAATTTCAGCGATTTACAAATGAACATATTTAATCACCATCTCAAACGCCAAAAGTACTGCACCATCTCAGGTAGTCAGGCGGCATTTGTCGACAGGACAACAAAGTTCGTCTTTCACCGTCACCTTCCATTATAACCGGGGCAGGTTAGAAATGTGGTACGTCTTAACCAAGTGAATTACCGGGGGAGGAAACAGAACAACAGGATACTTCAGTTCAGTATAGGTTCTTCTACTGGCTTGTAAGTTTATACATCTGTTTTAAAGAAATAGACATGTTCTTGTAAGAAGTGACATGGCCTCTCAGCCGAACCATGCGAAGCTGCAACAAGGCAGTTGAGTTGAAGGAGACACAGGTCCGTTGGAGTGTGCGCTGCCAGCTGTTTCTGTAGTGTAGTGGTTATCACATTCGCAATGTGGAGTTTGCACATTCTCCCCGTGTTTGCGTGGGTTTCACCCGCACAAACCAAAGATGTGCAGGCTAGGTGGATTGGCCACGCTAAATTGCCCCTCAATTGAAAAAAAAAAAATTGGGTACACTAAATTTATTATTAAAAAAACTAAGTTCCTAACAGGCATTAAATCAAATGTTGGTTCTTTATCGGGGTTAATATTTATGGTGGGGCACGGGATGGTAACATTTCATTTTTTCACATAACGGAACCAGAGTTCCCCATTTAGAGCTCAGCTCGGACCAGGAAAAGTTCCGTAAATCGGGATTTTACACAGAATGAACAACATTCAGCACCATAGAAGGAGATCATCTGGGCAAGCTATCAGTTCTCATATAGTTTTGTTTGTACTAACAGTTCACAATCCAGGTCTCAGATCGGATTCAGTGTGAGGAGGTGGGAGTGCCTTGCCGGTTTTTGTACGAGCTGACTGTGTCTGTGTAACAGTGTGGGGCTCAGAGCACAGAGGTACACGGCAGAGTCAGAGACACCGACCCTGGTGATATTTAAAGGAACTGTTTTCCTATTCTTGTCCAAATCAGCAGAAAACCGGCCTGGGAAATCGGAAGACCTTTCTCCAGTCCCCGTGCTATATTTCTTCAGTAGATATCTCGGAGCTTCGCCGGAATACTGGATGTACCAGAAGAGAGTCTTGCCAGTGACATCTGCTTTGTAACTGCAGTTCAATGTTGCCGTCTGTCCTTCCTGAACCGGTAATTCAGGTGGGTCCTGGGAAACTGAATCTTGGCCATTGGTTCCTGTAACAACATATACAATATGTCAGAAATCTGGGAGTAAATAAAACCCATGAAACATAGACTGAGGATTTGAGCTCAGACTCACCGGACAGCAAGACCATTATTATCAGTAAAGCACACAGGGAGCACATGGTTCTTGACGGGACAGTAAACAGCGGCACTGTTTCAAATATGTTGCTGCGTCGAGCCTAATATCAATTCCTCTGAAACTGAGAGGCGTCTCTCAGTGCTGCGATTGGCCGGTCTCTCAGCTCTGACGTCAGCTGTGGACCAATCACTGTCAGCTGGGGAATGATTGCGGCTGGTTCTCTCCAATCACATTCCAGCCCTGACTGTGTGTTTTGGTCTTTCTTACTCACTTTCTCTACGTCACATTGTCAGCCATTCTGCTTCTTTCTCCGTTTAAATCGTTTTGCTTCGATCTCAGTGTTTACAACCTTCCTGACGTAGATATTTTACTCTAATTATGGTGAAAGGTTAAATAAATATCTTATAATCAGTCAAGTGCCATCCAGTGCATGAAATATAATGCATAATTATTGATTTAAAGGTTCCCGGGATAAACAGTCACCCAATTCCACACCAAGATGCATTTCCACTGGGGTCTCTTGCACCGGTAAAGTACTGATTTCAGTCAGTATTTATTTCTGCCCTAGGGAATTTAGAATGTGCCATCTCTGAAATTAGATCACTTTTAAGAGGTGCCGCCTGATCTGTTGTCATCTGATCTAGAACGTTTAAAGTTACAGATATATTCAGTTGTTCACCCGGGAGACTTGCAGGTTTGTGCGAATGAGGTCGGAAAATTATGGAATCTGATCCTGGAGTTAGAAACATGATACATTTTCCAACAGCGACAATCATTGAACTCAGGGGGGGAGGGGGGGGGGGGGGGTAGAGAACCATTCAAATGGTGTTCATTATCTGAACATTGTCTATGGGAATTCCTGATACCGAGCCCTTGATTGTCGACCTGCTCCACTTTTTGTATGAGCCCCGCCGGCCCCTCATCCACTGTGGGTCTCAGCGCGCAGTAATACACGGCGCTGTCTGTCATCTTCAAATCTGTTACAGACAAGTGAAAAGTGCTTTGTGTCGGGTTGAGATTCCCGCTGAAGTGTTCAAAGCCGGGAGCCGTCTCGTTAAACCCATATCTGTCGGTTCTGAGCAGATACTGGGGAGCTCGGTGTGGATACTGGCGATACCAGAAGAGGTAATAGCTTGTAGCTGAACTCGATACCGAGTAACTGCAGGGTATGGCTGAATCTTCACCCACTTCTGCATCGACTCGTTGTTCTTCCTGAGACACTGAGTCTCCCTTACTCATCCCTGAAAATAAACAACAGACACAAAGCGGGTTAGAAGGAGGAACGTCAGGAGGAGGAGTACCAGGACATGGAAATAAGAATACATTTGGGAATTGGGGGATTTCGAACAGCGGTTCAATATAACAAACCTGTGGTCAGGACAATAACCAGAGACAGGCAGCGTGACAGCCCCATGGTTCGTGTCTGAACTCCAGAAACAGAGACAGTTTTCACTGACTGTATCAGAGCTGCAATTGGAGAAGATGAAAAAGTTCTGGAGATGTTATGAGTTCGAATCCGATTTCTTCGCTCCGCCCACTTTCACGTCTTAAAACAGTCGCTTCCTCTGGAACTGGTCGGTGATGTTTGATAAGTGATCAGAGAGCGCCCTCCTGTGGACAGAACAACCGCCCATTGGAAACACACACGGCCACGTGCAAAGACATGGACGTAAAACATCCATACAGACATGCACAGACACTGAAATAAATTCCAACAAGTGTTGACATGATTTTCGATTACATGCTAGTCTGAATTGCCAACGATGAAAGTAAGTGAATAGGTCCACCTCCCGTGTTCAGCAGGAGCCTCGTTTACAGCACAAAATCAACACAAACATAGACATGCTGATAAATAAACACAGTTATAGATCCCCAAACTGATCTCTCAAACAGACGCACAGACAACCACTAAAGTAGATAAGGAACCAGATTAACACAGCCATAGAAACACAAAAGAGAAATGCCATCAGAGACACTATCAGAATCCTTGGACGTTTCAGAGTGAACTTTCTAAAATGGAATTCCCTAAGGTTGTCAGTGTGGTAATGTGTTAGATAGTAATCCTGGGATGTATTTTTCATTAACCATGAGGATCGATTTATAAAAACGACTACACAGAGGACTCTTTTGGAGAAAAGGTTTGAATGGATGGGTTTATATTTTGCAGACAAGCACATTCTGGGTGTATCCGTGATGTGAATGAGGCCGGTGAGGAAAGGATAGATGCTACACCCATTCCCGAGGTCTTGCATCGCATTTCAGGCAAACTTGTTGACAGCACAAGAAGACTGTTTCCATGGGCGGCCGGGAAGTGTGGTTCACGCGGACAGCGCCAATGTTCACAGGCAACTCAATGAAATCCCACTGTTGTTTTGATGCAGAAAGTCTCAATTATTATATGTGTTAAAGGAGACCCGTCAAATTCTTCTCATTCTGTCTGTAAATTGGACATTCTGAATTCTCCCTCTGTGTGCCCGAACAGGCGCCGGAGTGTGATGACTAGAGGCGTTTCACAGCACCATCATTGCAGTGTTAATGTCGGCCTACTGTGACACTAATAATGATTATTGTCGTGAAATGAAGCTAAAGTGTTAAGAAGGGATGATGTGGAGTCGAAATTAATACAGAGTAGCAAATGTTTATTTCCTTTTCAACCAATGGAAATAATTAATCAGGATTTTAAGTTTGATTAATTTCACTTCAGGTTTAGGTTATTAGGTCCATTCAATTGCTCAAATTTCAACATGTGGTTCCCATAGCTGCACATTCCTCTGTTCAACTAAGGTAATCAGAAAAATAAATTAACAGCAATTGAGGCACTTTGCCATTTAGCTGCCTTTAACCTACACTAATCTGCAATTAGCTGTAATTTAAATGTTGGGACCACCAGCGAAAGTGATGAACTGGCACATCAATGGAAATGCTTTGTTGATAAATTAAGCCGTGCGAGGATTTATTAAGGGCAAATCGTGATTAATTAAGTTGCTTAAATTTTCTGATGAGGAGCAGAGATGGTTGGTCTGAGTATTTCTGTTGATGAACTTCCAAATAAAATTTGATAATGTGCTGCAGCGCCACCTTGTGAGCAATAATGGAGCTCCTGAAGTAAAATGGGCAGCAGCAAGATCGAAAGGAAATTTCCAGGAAACAACTAACAGCGTGGACCAGCTGTTTTTCGGAGTGAAGGGAGATTTGTAGTGAATGTTCCAGGGATCAGCATTGCGGCATTTTATATTGTCTGAGAGGGGCGATTTTCAATATCTATGGATGATATGAAATATGACAACATTGCGAACCATCGGTCGGATAATGTACAACTTCAAAACAACAAAGACAGGTTTGTGGAATGGGCGGGAAATTGGCAGATTAAATTTAGTGCAGAAAAATGTGAAATAATTCAAATGTCCTGCAGAATGCAGAAAGGCAAAATAACATAAAACGAATAATTCAGGATCGGAGGGAGCTTTGACAAAGGGTCATCTGGACTCGAAACGTTAGCTCTTTTCTCTCCTTACAGATGCTATAATAATATTCACTGTCAAAAGTAGGCTTATTTTTCAATGAAGTTACTGTGAGAATTGCCAGACCTGCTGAAATGTTCCAGCATTTTCTCTTTTGGTTTTTGATTCCAGCATCCGCAGTAATTTGCTTTTATCAGAGAGACCTGTATGTATATGTAGATAACTTACTGGTGAGGGTAGGACAATTGAGAGACCGGTCATTGAAACAATTAATGGGAATTATCAATGGGTATATAAAATACAGAGGAAAGGACGTTATGTTAAACTTGTATTAAATCCTGAACCCACTGAACTGAAGCATTGTGGGTATCACACTGAGGGGAGAATGTGAGTCATTAGGGTGGGTGCAGAAAATGCCCACGGGAATGGCTCCAGAGGTGAGCAACTTAATCTACGAAGATAGATTGGACAAGTTGCGACTATTTCCCTTGACCATCAGGTTACGAAGTGATCTGACGGAGATATTCAAAATCATGAGGGCTCTAGACAGAGTAGATATGGAGGAAACTATCCCACTGGTGAGAGGGCCGAGTACCTGAGGTCACAGATTGAAGGAATTAGGGAAATAAGTATGGAGACATGAGGACAAACATTTTAACCCAGTGAGTGGTTAGGATGTGGACCGGACTGTTCGTTTGTGTGGTGATGGTAGGGTTTATTGATGCTTTCAAAGCAGAATTAGATTATAATCTCAAAAAGAAAAACAATGCTAGACTACGGGGAAAATAATGGCATTCCGCAAATTGCATCATTAGAGGGCCGACGCATATATGTCGGTCCAAACGGCCTTCTTCTCTACTTAAAACACCCTCTGACTATGTTTAATGGGAACGGCAGTGGGTTAGCTGGCATGTCACTGGGCCAGTAATGAGGCCGTGTTCAAATCCTGCTGCAGCTGACAGTGTGCTTGAAAAATGCAAATAGAATGGCCCTGTAACTTACCAGGTAACATGGTGAACAAACGCTAGCCTTGCCTGTGAGGGCCACATCTAGTGAAATATATTTTTTAAATCAATAACTGCAATAGCAAGGTTTGGCCAGTTGATGGCAGTGACACCGTGATTGCTGACATTACATGAAGCAGAGAATTTCTCAATTGTGACTGCCAAGGACCCTGGAAACTGTTCGGTTAGGTCAGGTTCCTGATTTTATGACAGCAGTTCTCAGTTGTTACTGTGGTCAATCTCAGCTGTTAACATGATAAACTAAGGCCCATTTTATATTACACTGTATTGAGGATGTTACAACAGCATGGAATCGGTTATTATAATGTCCATGTCTGGATTGTTACTTCACTAGACTCAACTGATACTAACCAGAACTAGCTCCTGTTTGTATTACCTGAGCCACTGTCTCAGTTATTGCTTTACCTGAATCTGCCACGTTCCTCAGGGTAGTGGTCTGGGCCCAACCATATCCAGCTGCTTCATGAATGGCCTATTGTCCATCATAAGGACAAAAGTGAGGATGTTCGCTGATGTCTGCGCAATGTTCAACACCGTTTGTGACTCATTAGATGCAATCCATGTCAGAATGCAACAAGATCTGGACTATATTCAGGCTTGGGCTAACAAGTGGCGTGCAGGCGGTGCGCCTGTCTAACAAGAGAAGATCGAGCCATCTCCCCTTGACATTCAGTGGCATGACAATGGAATCCCCAGTATTAACATCCAGGGGCTGCCATTGACTGTAAACTGAACTGGTGAACTAGCTGAACTAGCCATACAAATACTGTTGCGACCTGAATAGGTGAAAAGCGAGGAATCCTTCTGCAATAACTCACTTCCTTACTCCCCAAAGCCTGTCCACCATCTACAGGGCACAAGTCAGGAGTGTAATGGAATACCCTCCACTTGTCTGGATTAGTGCAGCTCCAACAGCACTCGAGAAGCTCTCCATCCAGGAGAGAGCAGTCCGCTTGATTGCTAACCCTTCTAAAAACATTAAATCCCTCCGCACCGACGAATAATGGCAGCTTTCTGCCGCCACATAAAAGATGCACGAGAACAACTCAACAAGGTTCCTTAGGCAGCACCTTCTAAACCCACAAACAGTACCTTCTGGAAGTACAAATGCAGCAGACACCTGGGATCACCATTTCCTGGAGGCTCCCCTTCAAACCACTCACCATCCTGACTCGTAAATATATCATCGTTCCTTCACTTTTGCTGAGTCAATTTGCTGGAATTCTCTCCATAACAGCACTGTGGGTGCACCTATACCTTAGGAACTGCAGCGATTTAAGAAGGCAACTCGCCCTCTGAAGGGCAACTAGAGATAGGAAAGCAATGTTGACCTCACCAGCCACGTCCCCTCCCATCACTGAATTAAAAAATACAGTGCAGTAATAACAGAGACAGGATCTGGTCCAATATAGACAGAGATATATGCTAAAGTAGTGATCACATGAACTTGTCATCAGAGAAATAAAAATTGATGCATGGATTACGTAGGCATATGAAAGATCGAACATTGGAATAAGCGTGTATTTGTGTGATTATAATCGTAAAAATACTTTGTACAATAATGATTGGAATAGGTCAAAATAACAAGACAGGAACCAGGCTCTTAGAACCGACAGGGACACCGTTTCCAGAAATAATAATAATGATTATTATCATAAGTAGGCTTACATTAACATGGCTGGTTTAGCTCACCAGGCTAAATCGCTGGCTTTTAAAGCAGACTAAGCAGGCCAGAAGCATGGTTTGATTCCCGTACCAGGTGCTGGAATGTGGCGACTAGGGGCTTTTCACAGTACCTTCATTGAAGCCTACTCGTGACAATAAGCGATTTTCATTTCAATGAAGTTATTGTTAAAATCCACTCGTCGCCACAGTCCGCCGCCTGTTCGGGCACACTGAGGGAGAATTCAGAATGTCCCATTCACCTAACAAACACGTCTTCCGGGACGTTAATAATAATAGGACTACTAACCGACAATCAGAGCATTAAAACCTGAATGGCAGTTAGACTATGAGTTTAAGCATCACGTAAATAGCGTCTTTGTATCCACATTTATTGCATACTGACTTTTTTTGTTTTGAAATAATTTTTATTGAAAAATTTTTGAATTTGTACAACAATAACGCACCATAGTAAAATACCAAAATTAACAATAATATTAGCAATCATACACATTCGCCCCACCTCCATGAACAACAAAGCATTTTAATAACAACGCAAATTAACACAATATAAAGTTACAGAATAGAAACTACAATAAGGAACACCCCCCCCCCCCCCCCCCGGGTTGCTGCTGCTATTGACCAAGATACCTATCTTTGAGCCAGGAAGTCCAGAAAAGGCTGCCATCGTTTATAGAACCCTTGTACTGATCGTCTCAGGGCAAATTTGACCCTTTCCAATTTTATAAATCCCGCCATGTCACTGATCCAGGTCTCCACACTTGGGGGCCTCGTATCCTTCCACTGTAGCAGAATCCTTCGTTGGGCTACTAGGGACGCAAAGGCCAGGACACCAGCCTCCTTCGCCTCCTGTACTCCCGGCTCTACCGCAACTCCAAAAATCGCGAGTCCCCACCCTGGTTTGACCCGGGATCTAACCACCCTCGACACCGTCCCCGCCACCCCCTTCCAGAATTCTTCCAGTGCTGGGCATGCCCAGAACATATGTGCGTGGTTTGCTGGACTTCCCGAACACCTGGTGCACCTGTCCTCACCCCCAAAGAACCTACTCATCCCAGTCCCGGACATGTGGGCCCGGTGCAGCACCTTAAATTGGATGAGACTAAGCCTCGCACATGAGGAGGAAGAGTTGACTCTCGCCAAGGCATCTGCCCAAGTCCCGTCCTCTATCTGCTCCGCGAGTTCCTCCTCCCATTTAGCCTTCAGCTCCTCCACTGACGACTCCTCCACCTCCTGCATTACCTTATAGATGTCAGACACCTTCCCCTCTCCGAACCACACCCCCGAAAGCACTCTGTCCATCGTCCCCCGCGAGGGCAGCAGAGGAAATCCCTCTACCTGTCGCCTAGCAAACGCCATTACCTGCAAGTATCTGAACATGTTCCCTTGGGGAAGCCCAAATTTATCTTCCAGTTTCCCCAGGCCCGAAAACCTCCCGCCAATAAACAGGTCCCTCAATTTACTGATGCCCGCCCTTTATTGCATACTGACTTTAAATGCACACAGTACAGTGATTGGTGGATTTTTCAAAGTTGCAACCTGGAGTGCATTACTGACCACATCACTGGACCGAGTCTGATGATGAACTTCAGCCAATCAAAGTTGGTATGAAGTAACCATGTGTTTGTGACAGAAAGAGACAGCGCCTATTGATATCAGAGCAAATGTTTCAGCGCCTCTTGATATATCAGATTTTCCCCCAAATGCTTAATTACGGAGTCTAGCACCGTTCCAATATGAACTGGATGACGTTAGTGTGATGGCAATAAAAAAACGAAAATACTGAAATTGCTCTGCATGTCATGCAGATTCTCAGATAAACAGAGTTCACGTTTCATGCCCATGACTGAACATCAGCATCAGGTTCATTGCCCTGAAACTAACTGTATTTCTCTCGGAAAATATGACCGCCTGAGTAACACATTTGGCAGCACTCCTGTTGCTGAGCGGTTTGACCTGGGTTCAAATTCCACTCCAGGATCTGTTGACAGTGGGAGGAGTGTTCCTGCAAGTGAAACAGGTTGTTGATCAGCCTCCAAAATCCTTCAACCTCCCGGACCTTCCAGTGAGAGTGGAAATAATGTGAATGTACGAAAAACAAACCGATTTTCCATCCACTTTCTGGCCTTTTGAGACTTTCCAGCAGTTTATGTGTTTATTTTAGATCTATAGTACTTGTAGTGTGTTACCTTTGTACTAATGTGATGGGAACTGCGAACAGGTCTTGTCAGCATTAACTTGTTAATGACACGCTCACCCCTGACTCTCAATTCTCACGGTGATTTAGATGAAATTCCTTCTGTTTTTTGTCTCCATTATTTTCATGCACTCAGCTGGATCGAGGGGAGCATCAGACCATAACAATTAGGAACAGAAGTCGGCCATTCACCCCTTCAAGCCCGCTTCGCCATTGAATATGTTCAGATTCATGGCTGATCGAACACTCACGAAATCCACATTCAAGCGTAATTTCCGTAAACTTTTATTTCCTTCGTGATTAAAACCTTTCGATCCCAGCCTTGCAAATGGTCAAGAACTCTGTCTCCACAGATTCCTGGGGTGACAAGATTCACCACTCTTTCAAAGAACAAAACCTTCCTCAAATCCGGCTTATTCTGTGTCGGTGCCCTCTGGGCCTACACTGTCCCATGAGTGAAAACACCCTCCTCACATGCACCCTATCTCACCCCCTCAGAATCTAAAGGGGGACAGAGCAAGTCTGAACAATCTCTCCATCCAGCGAAAGACTGGTTCCTGGGACATCATTCGTTAATTAATTTAAAATAACCATTTTATTTATTTCCAATTAAAGGGCCTGCAGCGTGGCCAATCCAGCACTATGCAGATCATTGGGTTGGAAGGGGGAGACTCACACAGTCACGGGGAGTATGTGCAAACTCCACACAGGGATCGAACCCGAGTCTTCAACGCCGTGAGACAGTAGTGCTAACCACTTCGCCACCGTGCCGCTCTCCTGGGACATCATCGATGTTTGACATTCCTTCCAACTTCGAAAAAAATATAACTTCACTCTCCTTGGTATTGTGCAGTGATTTACAACTGCCGGACCCGGGGACAGAGCGGGGTCTAATACATAGATACATAGAATCTGGTATCATAATAATCACAGAGACCGGCTCCAGTGTATCAATAACAGAGACTGCCGGGCCCGGGTCAGACTGGGGTCAGGTATAATAATAATCACAGAGACCGCCTCCAGTGCATCAATAACAGAGGCTGCCGGGCCTGGGGTCAGACTGGGGTCTGTTTTAATAATAATCACAGAGACCAGCTCCAGTGTATCAATAACAGAGACTGCCGGGCCTGGGGTCAGACTGGGGTCTGTTTTAATAATAATCACAGAGACCGGCTCCAGTGTATCAATAACAGAGACTACC